>NC_088863.1:48311245-48363793 GCF_032884065.1 Artemia franciscana | reverse complement strand
TTGGGGGAGAGGGCTACTTGAGTGGATCTTTCTATGGAGGAATTTTTCATGGGGAAGAGAATTTCCATAAAGGGGGTGCTGAATTCCCCAGTATTATTAAAAAAAAACAATCAGAAATTAAATTAAAAAAAAAAAAAACAAGTTTTTCTAACTGAAAGTAAGGAGCAACATTAAAACTTAAAATGAACAGAAATTATTAATTATAGAAGGGGGCTCATCCCCTCATGAATACCTCACTCTTTATGATAAAGTTAGAATTCAGTTCCAGTTCTCTAAAAATGACCCTGAATCACAAAGGCCATTTTATTAGAAAAACTTGAAAGTACTAAAAAAAAACTCGCTGAAAGTACTCGTTCTTTAGCATAAGGAGCGAGGTATTGACGAGGGGACAAATCCCCTCATTTACTTAATAACTTCTGTTCATTTTGAGTTTTAATGTTGCTCCCTACTTCCCGGACTCCTTACTTTCATGGCAATTGTCAAGGCAAGCTATTCATGAAGCGGTGCCGACCCCTTATTCAAATTGCCTGCTTGAGAAAAGCTCTTTAGACGCACTCTATACAGTTTTAGATAACTATTCAAATGGGCTGCTTGAGACAAGATATTCTGACACATATCACGTTTAAACCGTCTTTGTTCTGTATGTATTCTTTGACAGTGATGCATTGCCTGTAACTTTAATTAGGACACTTTTGGTGAAAAGTGACCTTGTAAAATCAAATGTTGTTTCATTACACAGTCTTAAACAATTTCTCCCATTGAATTTTTAAATAAAATTTTATATAACATTTTATAAAAGTATTTATGTAAATACTTTACCAGACCTATCCTACCAACATGTTCAACTTTCAATAAATAAGCAAGACATATTGAGACATGACGATTATAACATGTAACTCGTGGATTATCAGAGTGTATTCGATAAACAGCAAGGTCATGTGAAAATTCCTCTTTATTACCTTCCTCTACTTTAAGCTCGTTACGATGACGATATTTTGGTTTTTCATCATCCAACATATATGTATCTGAATTGTATTGCATTGAAAAACTGAAGCGGCACTGGAAATTTCCATCTTTGTTAATCCTGGGATTCAATTTAACTCAGCACAGAATATGAATCATCTTTTTTGATAATAATTTTCGCAATACAGGGTGTTAACATATGCAGAAAAAAAGGCTTTTGTCATGTTCAGGTCAAAAATCAATTCGATACTGCATTAATTCAAAGCCGTATTACATGTGGACGACTTGTATAAAGTGTTTGAAGTGACATATTCACGGTCCATCCTGTGGGACGCCGGGGTATGTATATTTTATGTACAGTATATTTTACTAACTTCTTTGTTCATTGAAGCTAAAATAACTAAATCTTTCATGAAATCCACAAAGATGAGTGTGTCGTATCATCATAACATATGATGATTGATTTTAATATTTTAGTTACTATGGGCTGGGGTTCGTTCTTTAGTATAAATGCTTTTTTACTAAAATCAGTCCATTCTTCTTTTACATTGTCATATTTTTAGCTTTCCAGCCTAGTATTCAAATATTTCTTGGATGTTTTTGGCAAATTCTCAGCTTGGATTTTATCAACGTCATAGCTTTCCAGAATGTAGTTACCCTTCATAAATTTCTGCTTTAAATCAATCCTAGATGTTACCAGATGGTGATCTTTATTTTTAACATCAATAACAGCACTTCTATATACCCAAGTACCTTGTATTGATCCTTACAGTGTTCCTTTTAAAATAATATAATCAGTAAGGTTAACTGTTTTATTATCATAAGAGTGCCATGTTAACTTATGGGCCACTTTATAACCGAAACTGTATTGGCTAAAACTAAATTTTTATACCTGCAAAACTGCAGCAGTCAGTAGTCATTACTGTTTTCTTTCCCTACACCAAATTTACTATGCTAGGATACCATCAATACCCATTTCTACTGACCTGGGCGTTAAAATCACCTTATCTACCTGGGACCCTGTTTGTTTGATCCTATTGCTGTAAGTAAAATCGATCTGAATCAGAACAGTCTCCGTCAGTCGGTTCTACAGGAGCATACACTACTATGATTGATACCCTACACTTTTTAGTCATTTCCAAGACTAAAGTATTATGTCACACAAAATCAGGATTTCAAACTCAAATTTCAAGTAAATTTCCCGACCTTTAGAATTGACTTTTCGATGGAATCAGAATCAATGTTGAAAATAAATCCAACAGTTGAAGCTCACGGTGTTTAAGTCAATGAATTATTTCTTCTTAGGTATGATCTAGCATTGTCAATCTAATTTTTCCTTTTGCACTCATTATATCAATACCATTTGTGTGACGTCATATTTAGTTAGGAAAATATTCCAAACTGTAAAAGCATTAGTAGAATTTACACAACATGACGTCACGTTCGGTATAAAATCATAGTAGCTTCACCATCATGACGTCATTTTAATAATATAAGAAGAATTGAATTGAAAATGTCAATCAGTTGAATAAAATATCTATATGCAAGCACAGTTTAACAGTATTATGCAAACACAGTTTGAGTCTATTAGAAATTTGTTTGGGGTCCAACCTGGGGATTACTTGGTATCCCTAACAGATACACCGCACGAAGTGCTTGAAAACCCAGGTGCCAGTGGCAGTATATTATTTTTAACAGAAAACAAGAGATGCATTATGAAAACAGTGCAGAAGAAAGAAAAAGCGCTTCTGACAGAACTTTTTCAGGAATATTACAACAATTTAGTGCAAAATCCAAAAACCTTACTTCCCAAATATTTTGACTGCTACCCATGTAAAAACAGGAAAATCACACTTAGTGTGATGAATAATATATTTCCAACTAGTATTCAGTTGCATCAAAAATTTGACTTGAAAGGATCTACTTACAAACGAAAGGTTTCAAAGAAGGAAACATCAAAGAAATCTCCGACATACAAGGATCTTGATTTCATGAAAAAACATCCGGAAGGAATCTTTCTGGAAAACAAAACCTATGACACCCTTTTCGAAACGATGGAAAAAGATTGCAAGCTGTTGGAGTCATTCAAGATCATTGATTATTCATTGCTTCTTGGTGTTTATTTTGTAAGGTCCGACTCCACTGCCTTAGACAGAAACGACGCAAATGATTTCCCGTCTGGTGCAACACTGGCATGGACAAAAAATGGTGATCGTTTAGCCCTATACATGGGTATCATCGACATTCTTCAAAAATATGACGCTAAGAAAAAAATGGAGCATTGTCTAAAATCAGTAATTACTGATGGTAAAGCTGTAAGCGTGCAAAACCCCTAAATTTATTCAGAAAGGTTCTTGGAATTTATAAAGACAAAAGTTTTCAAAAAAATAAACATCCCTTGAGACTATTCAAGGGGGAGAAAGCAATAACCCCCTCTCCTACATTGCTAGTATAACCTAAACAGATCTGCAACCATCATATCCTACTTTACTATTGAAGTTACCGATCCCTCACGTCCCCTACACAAATGCTGCAACGCTCATAGAGGGTATACTAAAGCCGATTTGAGTTAATAACGTCGGACTAATTGGAACATTAAGAGCAAGCAAAATTGAGCTGGAACTCTATTTAGCATCAACTAGCATTCAATGAAAATTGCATACATTGATGTGGTTACCAACACCCCCTGGGATCACAAATAACGAATGGTAGATGTAGAAACTAAGACTTGGTCATCACTGACATGCTATGGATTGGAGCTTTACATTCTCATCTCTCAAAGCAGCTGGAAAGCGGAAAAAAGGAAACGGAACTATGAGAAGGCGAAACAAATTTTTTGAATTTTCAGGGTGCAGAGGTAATGGGCCTTTGTGGCCAGAGTCTTGACTCAATTTAGTAATTTCACCCATAGCAACAACCACAGCAATAAAACGGCCTGTTCATATAAGTCTTATACGTGTTCTATCCCTGTTCATAATCGACAAAAGATTTTTTTTCTTCAGGAAAGTTTACCAATTTATCTCCTGAAAGATAAACAGACCTTTCAACATCTTTCCAATATAATAATTGCAGCCTCCAAATTTTCCTTTGTAGCCCTTGGACCAACCATACAGTGAAACACGATTACTCATGTTGAAGGAGACATGATGATGAAAAAATGAAGAACCAATGGGTCTAAATGTTAAATGTTTTATTGTAGCTAATCATACAAGGATCCACAAAAATAACCTATCAAAGGGGTGAAGATTGCATCTGGCTCATAAGAAGCGGTTCAGCTACCCTTCATATATATATATTAGTTCCTTACCATTTTCAAGATGCTCCCTCTTCATTCCGCTAACATACGTCCTGTAACTTGTTCAACAGGCTAAAAATACTTGTCATAGGTGCAATGGCCAAAATGGTTTACAATTGATTTTCTTTCAAAAACATTTTCATCATTAATGCCAACACCAGCCATCTCACAGTCCATTGCAAAAACTTTTTTCAGTCATAAAAGAAGAAAAAAAAATCCATTGCTACTGCGCGATTTTAGCAGCAGGAAAACGCTTAGATCAAATGGATTAGATTTTATTGCATTTTTCGAGTCTCGTCCTTTTCCGGACAGACCTCTTTATCAAACTAGATCTATATTATTAGGCCATAGTAAAGTATTTGCTCATCATGATCATTTTGTCTGTATGTACTTGATTGAACATTAAATTCCTTATTGTTTTCAAAACTTGTTAAAAAACCAATAATGATTTACTAGGATTAATCTTTGAATACTCAAGTCAACTTCAGTAATTTTGATAGCTATGGCCTTTCACCTGTCCTTGCTAATCTTTCGCTGCTTATTAAAGATTATCGTAGAGAGGGGCACTTGAGGAGTCTTAACACATTTTTAAAGGGCAACAGACATACTAAACCCTATTCTTGTAGTACTTTCGAATATCCCATGATTACTTATGCTTAGCGTTTTGCGAGGCGTAAATGACCATGATTGGTCAGTAGGATTGCTACCTGAGGAAATGGTCTTGATTAATTTTCAGAAAAATAACCCTGAAAATGCAAGATTATTGGAGACATATATAAATGGAAACTTGACCTTTCAAAAACTAAAAAAGTGAAATTATCAACACATAGCAAAAAGGGAGAGGAATTGCGTAATATACCACACCTTCAGGGATTTCTATACAAGCAATGCCAATAGTGGAGTAAACTTTATTAGTCTTGTTATTCACCTAATCAATTGAAAGCAAAACAAATGAAAAGTAAAATCGAAAGTAAAATAAATATAGATTATTTTGCTTACTAAATAACGAGCGTTTAAAGTTTAAGTCTAGACAACACCCGCGGAAGTTATTTTTAAGCAGATAAAGAATGTTCAATCGTACTTTTGGCTAGTTGCAATAACTGACAAAGTCTTAGGAGGTATAGAGTCCCTCTTCTCATAGGGCCCTCATTAATTTGTCTAGGAACAGCATTTTTATTTTGGAGGCTCCTGTAAAATGAGGAGGTCTGAGATCTTTTAGGGGCCATTTCTTTCATTCGCAGATTCCTTGGGGTTTCTAGCCTAATTCTACCAACGATTTTAGTTGGTATTGTTCCTTATCTTGTTCCTAGACAAGATAGTCTGTGTGAAGGTAGAACGCGATGCAAAAAACAATTTTCAATGTGAGGGAGGACGGAAATCCAGACAAAACGCTCTGTGGTGAAGAAGAAGCCTTCCACCCAAATGCAACTAAAATTCTGACCCTGTGATTTACCATCTAAAAGGTTTTATCTTTGTTGATGCATCTGGGTAGTCTGAAGTAAGGCATTTTGACAGCTTCACTTATGATTCGTTGGTCAAGATATTAGAATTTGTCAATGAAGAGTGAATTCATTTATTTCATTATTAAAAGTACATTATTTAAAACATCAGCGCCCTACCCCCTGAAATGTTTGTCTATGTAATGAAGATACAGTATTCAAAAGAAGGCATGCAGTTGAAAAACTAGGGATATAGGGCTCTTTCGCAATAAATATTGAGAATTAACTCCTAAAAAAAGTTACTACAGTACTGCCAACTGGGATTTCAACTTTGGTTTTGTCCCGTTTTTTTTTTTTTTCTATGCCGCCGATCTCAGCTTATTCCTGGAAACTGGTAAGGGTTTAACCTTTGCGGCTTTTATGGAAAGTGTGGACCTCAGCTCGGATTGATGAATATGACATTACATTTTGGAAAGCACTATTCTCCTCCAGTCAGCTAACAATGAATACACGCAATTATATACAATAATACACTGTTATTGATTGTGGGAATTGCAGGTACCTGATCTACCTGTCCCCAACAGTTTAAGGCCACTAGGCCGGCACAATAAAAACTATACATAAGTCATATCCTTTTAAAATTGACTTCTTCAAGCTATAATCATCACTAAACAATGAGTCTCTTTCTTAAGATATCAATAGATACCTTAAATATCTTACAATCAATATCCCAGGACAAGTTAGAATTCAGGATAGCTGTATAAGTATTTGGAAGTCTCCTCACTCTGAGCCTGGCTATTAAATAATACATGCTGAATTGTTTCATCTGTTGAAAATCAGACTCGATATAGAGGAGAACAATATAGCTTCCAATTAAATAACAAGCTATTTAGAAGTAGGGCACCTTATTTCAGCCGTTTATATAGTGCTGTATTTAATCTTGTAAGAAATGGAGATAAATAAATTTACTGTGATTAACATTGGTTCTTTGTAAGCTCAGCCAGAATTGGCCCAACTTTAAAAGGTTACCAAGAGAAATCTGGGGACAGTAAGCAGGAAGGACATGCAAAAGCATAGGATGGCTGGCCCCTAGCTTCCCATTGTACTTCCTGGGTAAGTGACCATCTGGTCCTTTACTGGCCTACTGACTTAGCCATAGAAGCTTGTATTAGCCTGTAATATAGCACAGCACTTAACCTTGTATGAAATGGAAATAAAATTAATTTACTGTGATTAATATTGGATTTTTGCCTGATAATATCTTGTGAATTGAGGTCAGAGGAAGGACTAGGGATTAACATGGAAGCCTTTGCTGCTAGAGAATTAGCAGTATCATTACATTTGATGCCTTTATGACTTGGAATATGTTGAAAATATCCTCATTGCCGTTGATCTTAAGATTAAGAAGCTGTCTTCTAACATTATTTAAATCCTTGTCATTGCCAATTCTATTAATATTTGGATCAATAGTAATGCTGATTTGGAGTCAGAGAGACAGAGTATATATTCAGATTCCATGTTATAATTTATAAGTACATCCAAGGCCAGGCAGAAGGCACATAATTCAGAAGACAGTATAGAAGATCCGAATAAGGGTGTAGAATAGATGTTCAAATTCTGTCTCATATACAATATGCATTTTATTTAGACAAATTAATTTTAAGACAGGTATCAACAGAACTCCATCAAGGATTGTATTTACTTAAGATACAATCAGCAATAGGAATGCTTAGTTTTGTGATATTCTAGTCTTGAAAAAATAAAAAAATAAAAATTATATGTTCTATTTGTTTTCCACCAGCTCATTTGAGCAAAATCATTTGTGAAAGGAATATGTCCATGGTTGGCTTAGAATATTTATAAAATGCTTTAAGCAAAAGGAATTTTAAAACAATCATACTGATCAGCAAGAAATATATTAACATAAGTCTCTAAACTTAGCATTTAAGACAATTTTTTAGCAATGCAAATGAAAATCTTTAATGGTGTCTAATGTCATTGCTAAAAAAAATTAAAATGTATGAGATGTATTTTGATATAAAATGCCTCAAAGACTTTTAGTTAAATCTATGAAATGAAGGGCCAGACATTCCTTTACAATTTAAAGACAACAATTAAAATTTTTTCACAAGAGAAAAATCTTGATTTATAAAAAATAAATACATTTTTAACAGAAAGCAAGAGAAATCAACGAAATGAAATGAAACACAAATCCATGGAGAATAAATAATATTAGTCATACATCTAACCTATAAGGAGGCGGCATAAAAAATTATTCCAAAATTCAGAAAAACCCATTGTTATGGCTTAAAGTTCTACTCAATCAACAGGAATTGCCTTTTCAGAACTAAGGTCAGAGAAAAAGAAACTGATAACGAAAAATTAAGGTAAGATGTTGTTTTGTCAAAGTTTAAATTTTATAGACCAATCATGTAGGCAAATTTTAGGAACCTCTAGAGGGTGAAGGAGTGAAGGTAGATACTTCAAAATACCCATTAAGTATAAGTATAAAGGGAGAAATGCTGGTAAGGTGTTCTTTCCTTTTCAATAAATTGTTGATGTATAGACAAGATTGTGGGTCGTGAGAGATGGCTGGTGAATATAATGTGGGTGAATGTTTTGCAAGGTATAAAAATTTAGTGCAATTGCTCAGGTTGGCAACTGAGCACAAAAGTAGTAAAATTTTGTGAATGGTTTTTCTCTGTGACTGTTATACTTATGTAATGTCAAGTATTTTAAAGTTAATCTTCATTGTTTTGTTTTAACTGCCATGGCCCTAGGACTTCAGTGTAATAAAACATACTTATGTCCATTCATTTTCTTTAAACAGACAGGAGTTCTATGTTTACTAGCTTCAATAAATTTTCATACAATTTTAAGACCAGTGGCTACAAAGTAGGTCAAAACTTGCAAATGGAACTGTGGTACGACTAATTAATTCGTGAGAAATGTATATCAATTTGAAGATAAAAAAACAATCATGTAGAAAACAAACAAGAGAAAAAAAATAGAAGTATAACTTTACAACCATTTCATGAATTGTCACAACCGTAGGTTACCCTTAAGATTGAAATGAACAAAGCTTCAATTATGAATCTGTTTTCTTTAAACAGACTAAAGGGGCAAACCTCCAAGCTTTGACAAGTTCCATCCCACTTTTGGGCTATTTCCTTTTCAATGGGAACTGTCTTTGGATTTTTTTCCAACCACGTAAAAGCAGTCGGGATTAGGTATATGTGACCTTACACTTAGCCTACATACCCAGGGGAAATCATGCAGCTCTGTACTGATAATGGTAAATTTTTTGTTGATCATAATTTTAACTTACAAATAAAGTGAACATAACCACTTGATGACTTTTTTTATTTTCTTTACAAATATAATAATTGCTTCAATTGCAAGCTCAAATTTTAGCACTTTTTGAGATCTTGAAAATAACCAAAATATTTCTAGTTTTTGGGTATAAAAAATAGCTTAAAACATTGGTCTCAAACTTACTGTTTCATTATTAATCCATATTTTTAAATGTTATATAATCCACAAGGACTGATTTTCCACAATTGAGCCGGATTATTAAATTTTACCATATTATGCTGTTTTCTTCTCTAGTTTAGAGGCTTTCAGCTATCTCGGAAAGGGGTTAGGTTAGGAAAATGAAACTTTTGGGGGATGGGTCTACAGGCTAAAGTATATCCTGAGAAGGTATTTTAAAGTACCCACCTCCAATCCTTCTCTATCTAGAGGGGCCTAACATCCACCTACATGATAATACCTATTGAAATTTAGAAAAAACAACATTTTACCTTAATTTTCAGTTACCAGTGGATTTTTCTCTTTCTTTAGTTCTGAAAATACAATTCCTGTTACTTGAGTAGAATTCTGAGCCATATCAACATTTTTTTTTCAAAATTTAGGAAATGTATTTGTATATCTTTAAAATCTTATAAATTGGGATTGAGCAAAGTTGTGAAGCTGAAAACAATTTGAAGCTTGACAATTTTCAATGTACTTCATTCAAGCAGAAGATCTATTTTGCAAGGTTTCATTTTTTAACACACATATTTTTAAGGTCATCAATGGTCAGGACCCTCTAGAGGGAGAGGGTGTAAAGGTAGGTACTTCCAAATAATTCAAGTATATGTTTCGGTCATTTTTTTTACAAAATAATGTACAATGTTTTTGGGGCCAATATTTGCTAGGTAATATCAAAAAGTGCTTAAATTTGAATTTGTAATAGAAGAAATTATTATGGTTGTAAAAAACATACAAAAAGGCATTGAGAGGCATATTTGCTTTATTTGTAAGTAAAACAATATGAACAACAAAAAATTTACCCCCAACCCTGCCTAGTGTGCAAATATATAGCCCAAGTTATATATTTTCAATGTATTCTGCTACCTGTTTTTCCAGTTCTTGTTTTGCCACAGTTGCTTCAATTAACAGGTACTAGGATTGAGGGGTAGATTGGCAGAATCAATAGGTAAAACACAAATCACCTATAGATTTCCCTATTAGGAGGATTAGGGCTAAAGTAGAGCAAAGCTGTATATAGAATGTGTTAGCTATAATTATTATGTAAATTATAACCAATCACATTATTCAACCGGTTTTCTTCTATAGGGCTACAGGTTCTATAGGGCTACAGCCTTCTCTTTGTTTATACCACTTCAAACATTGTATACCCAGAGAAAAATAAGTAGAAACAAGCTATATAAACGTAAGCATATATTATTTGGTAAAATTCTAGTTAATTCACTTCTTACTATATCAGAAAGGGTTTAGGTTAGGAAAGTGAAACTTTCAAGGATGGATCTACAGGCTAAATTATGTACTGGGAAAGTACTTTAAAGTACCCATCTTTACCCCTTCTCCCTCTAGAGGGCCCTGAAATTTGACTACATGACAGGTCTATTATCTATTGAAATTTTGACAAAACAGCATTTCACCTTAATTTTCAGTTACTAGTTGCTTCTGTCTGCCTTTACTTCTGAAAATGCAATTCCTGTTATTTGAGTAGAATTTTGAGATATATCAATGTTTTTTTTTAATTTAGGAAATGTATTTGCATATCTTTAAAACCGTAAAAAATGGGATTGAGCAAAGTTATGAAGCTGAAAAAATCTTTTTATACTTCAATTAAGCAGAAGATCTATCTTGCAAGGTTTCAGTTTTAAAATACACTTATTTAAAGGTCATCAAAGGTCAGGGCCCTCTAGAGGGAGGAGTGGAGGTAGGTACTTGAAAATACCTCCCCAGGACATACTGTAGGCTGTATACTATACCAAGAGAAAAACAAGTAGCATTAAGCATATATACATAAGCATATGTTATTTAACAGTGACTTCTCTAGTGCTTAACTATAACCCCTCAGTAATATTGACAAGAAATGAGTAACAGACATAATGAAATTTAGACTAAATGGCAATCAGGAACTGGATACAGGCTAAATGGGGCAAAAGCAGGGCTGTATGATTGGAGTTCAAAGAAGTTGGTGATTTGTAAGTGGGAAAAACACTTCCCTGACTAGTTTACAACTTGTATTTAATGAGCCTATTGAAATTTGTCTATCCTATGCAATTGAAATATTTTTCCTTTTTCAGCAGGTTATTAAGACAATTTATCACAATGAAAAATATCCAAAGCATCTTGAATGGAATGACTGAAAAAAGAAAAATGTGCAATCTCAGAATTAAACTTCTGGCCACACAAATAGTATTAGGCTACCCAGCTGTTAAATAATTGCTGAAGGTGTATTTGCCTGTACAATCAGAAACAGGCCAACACAATTTCAAAAAATACAATATAGTTACATGTGGCCAATGTTGTAACTCGTACAGAACTCTTTACATTTCAGCCTTACCCTATAGGGCTATGGATAAATTTTCAGGTCAAACTCTAGTTTGGCAACTGTTTGCTATCTTAGAAATGGGTTAGGTCAGGAAAATAGAACTTCCAGTAATGAATCCAAAGCAAAAAATACGTAAAATTCTAGTCTAGCTAATTTTCACTATCTTGGAAAGGGAATAGGTTACAAGAATGAAAGTCAGTAATGAAACCAGGGTCAAAATAATGCTCTGGGAAGGTACTGCCAAGCTTCTGTGTCAACCCTTTTCTGATTTCTAAGTCTTAGAAAATTGCTTACTCAAAAGGTTCCTATACTATTGAAATTTTGACAAAACAAGATTTACCTTAATTTTCAATTATCAGTTTCTTTTACTCTGGCTTTAGCTCTTAAAATGCAATTCCTTTTATTTGAGTAGCATTTTAAGCCATATCAATGTTTTTTTTTCAAAATTTAGGAAATGTATTTGCATATCTTTAAAACCTTATAAAGTGGATTGAGGAAAGCTGTGAAACAGTTTCTTTGTACTCCATGTAAGCAGACCCTTCCAGGACATACTTTAGCCTTTAGACACATCGCTGAAATTTTTTTTCTAATCTCACTCCCTGGTGCTCTTTTACACATTGCATAAATTGTGAGGAAATGCCTGCCCACTTATTTAACAGAATTGGCTAAAAGTCTTAGAAGTATCTTATATCAAAATACACCTGATACAGTTTAATTTTTTAGAGATGACACAGAATAGCATTAAAGCTGAGTGTTTGCTTTGCAAGAAATGTGTCCCTTCTGTTGTAAAGCATTTTGGATAGACACTAATCTAACCATGGGCATATTGCTGTTGCAAATGGTTTTGCTTAAATGAATTTTTGGAAAACAAATAGCAAATGTAAATTTGCTTTTTTTTTAATATTTAAGACTAGAATATCACAAAGCTATGCAATCACATTGCTTGTTGTATCTCAAGTAAATACAATCCCTGATGGAGTTTTGTTGATACCTGTCTTAAAATTAATTTGTCCAAATAAAATATATTGTTTATGGGACAGTAGAGAAAATGGCAAAAACCATGAATTAAGTTTTTTTCAATATTTCTTTTTTCAAATAATAGTTCTCTGTGGTCACATTTGTGTTCCTTGCTAAGTTGTTGGCACTCTGGTTTGGGAATCCTTTGTCCAAGGGGTACAGGTTTAATTCCTGGCATTGCTAGTGTATTATGTTTTTACCAGCTAAGCATTCACCATGCTAGTTTGCATCTTAAGTAAAGGAATCCCTGCTGGAGCTTTGTTGACACCTGCCTTAAAATAACTTGTCTAAGTAAAATACAATGTGCATTGAAGATTAGTGAAAATGGCAGTAAATACATCTTGGTTTTTTTTCAATATTTTTTTTTAAATAGTTGTTTTACTCTGGTCATAATAATGTTCTTGGCTAAGTGGAAAGGACTCTTAGCAATAAATCCTTTATCCATGGGGTACAGGTTTGATTCCTGGTATTGCCAGTTTATTTGTTTCAAATGGGGGTCAGTGATGTTAGACATATTTAAACCAGCTCTAAATTGGCAAATGGAGATATATGCAAAAGGTAAGCAGAGAGGGTGTACAAAAGTACAGGATTTCTGGGCCCCAGCCCTTAATTGCAATTTTTGGCCAAAGGGTCACAAAGTGGAAATTAGCACTGTCAGTTTAGACCTTGATGTGTCAGTGGTGCTATACTTACTTATTTGCATATTGGTGTTGAGTTTGCCCACATTTTATCCTCATTACTATCTAAAATCATTAAGACAATCAGCTAACTGTCTCAGAGCACAATTAGTATTGAATAGTTTTGGGCCTTACTGACTTTCCCTTTATAGCAAAGGTTTATTCTTGTGTATAATGTAGATATTTCAAAGTAATCAATCATTAAGAAGTCCCTTTTAGTTTTATCAGGTTTTTGTGTAATAAACCTTTTTAATTACCTTAAAATATTTATTCAGGTCCTTTACTATTGGCTGCCCTCTATATTACACTAATGATTGAAATATATTGTGGTCACAAAAAATTTGGATAATGCAACCTATTTTACCATATTAAGGTTGTTTAAAAAGGTGTACAAATTATTTAAGTACTGACTTAGCTATGGAAAACTTTTAGATATAATAAAATGTAAGCAAGATGGTTCTTACTTTGACCATATCTATGGAAGCACTAATGAGAGAGTGGGTCATTTGATGCATTTGTAGAATTGAGTGAGATGAGAAATGAAGTGTAGGTTTGATGAGAGATGGCTGGTGAATGTGATGAGGGATGAATGTTTTGCAAGATTTTAAAATTTTGGACAACTTCTCATGTTGACAGTAGAGTGCAGAAGTAAAATTTTGTAATTTTTTTTCTTTGTTTCTGTTATGTTAGACAATGCTGAACATTCTAAAGTGAAGTTTCTTTTTTGTTTTGAATTGTCATGGCCCTAGGGCTTTAGTGCAATACAAATTACTAATGTTTATTCACTTTCTTTAAACAAACACAAGGTCTATGTCTCCTAGCTTTAACAAAGTCAAATGTAATTTCAAGACCAGGGATTTCCAAGTAGGTCAACTGAACTTCTGGTAAAAATGAGCAATTTATG
Source organism: Artemia franciscana (assembly GCF_032884065.1). Lineage (NCBI taxonomy): Eukaryota > Metazoa > Arthropoda > Branchiopoda > Anostraca > Artemiidae > Artemia > Artemia franciscana. The sequence goes on along the minus strand of NC_088863.1, from coordinate 48,349,650 downwards.
AAACATCTAGATTATAAAAAAATCTTTTAGAAAACAAAGAAGACAATTGAATAAAGAAAAGTACCTTATACCATAATTGTTGTGCACCCTTAAGATAGAAAGGAACAAAGCTTCAATTAAGAATCTGCTTTGTTTAAACGGACAGAAGGGCCAACCTCCAAGCTTTGACAAATACAATCTCACTTTGTGGCTCCTATCTTTTCAAAGGGGACTTTCTTTGGATTTTTTCTATCCAACTAAAACCAAAAAGGACAGCATGATATACAAGTGACCTTCCAATTACCCTACATAGTAAGAGAAAATCATTAAGTTAGGCTATGCTTTATCTCAATCCCCCTCCCAATGTGCAGAAATATAGCTCAAATTTCATATTTTCAATGCATTTTACCTCCTGTCACCTGTTTTTCTAGTTATTGTTTGTCACATTTGTTTAATTTACAGCTACATGGGATGAAGTAAGAGAGACAGATTGACAAAACAAATGGAAAATAGTAAATTTCAGCAATAGATTTTTATATTGGGAGGATTGAGGGGTAAAGAAGAGCAAAGTTGTATATAAAATGTGTACCAGCTATTATTCTAAAGATTATGAAGCATGAATTATTTTTTTTATTATGTTTCTTTCTCTTCAGGTCCTTCTCTAGGGCTTTACCAAATCAAACATTCAATGCCCAGAAAAATTAGCAACAAGCTATAGTCTATATACATAGGCTTATGTTATTTAACTATGAATATGGAATTTATATGGCAATCAGGAACTGGATACAGGCTAAAGCAAGTAAAAAAGATAAAAAAAAGCTTCCCTAGTTAGCTCAGGAGACTTTTAACAGATTACTCTTCTGATAATTGCCTATCATACATAATTTAAATATTTACCCCTGTACAGTAGGGCATTAAAACAATCTATCAAAATGTAAGATACAGTATATTTAGATATGATGCTGATTTACAAATTCCAGGATTCTTTGTTGTAGTTTTCATAATTTTGTTGATAAAGTTTTACATATTCAACATATTTTATTTTATGTCATTAACATTAGCCAAACTTATCTTCTCAATACAACTTGATTGTGGTGGCTATAATGCACAAGTACTACAAAAATCTTACAACACATTATGTGTTATGGTAATTGTTCAGTGAGAAAAAAACCATTTTCCTAGTTTAGCTTAATTTGTTATATTTTTGTTCTTATCAGAAATATTTTGTTAATTTTAGGCAGCTGTCCCCCACCCCCTCAAAAAATTCTTACACATTTGCTGGTTTATACTTAACTAGTATTCTACTGAAAACAAAAATTAATATATATTTTGTGTTGAAGAAACATAAAGCCCTTTGGATTTTTTTTATTAAGATTAAGCAGTTTGCTGTTTTCTTTTGATTATAGCACTGCACTTAATTTTTTATGATTTCATTAAATTTGAGTTAATTCTAACAAATAGCTGTGCTTTAGGTTATAAAAGAGCTATTAGTTTGTTATATTGCAGACATGTTGGTTATGAAGTGTAAGAACCAGAGAATGACATTATAACTTGACTTCAAAACAACTTCTCTGTTTCTAAGCTAAATAAAATTCTAAATAACTATTGCTCTCTGAATTCAGGGTTCCTATGTTTTGAGTAAGATATTGATAATCAAATGGAATTTTTGGTCTTTATATATGTATAAGATTTTGCTTTCAAATCAGTTAGGTAGGCCTACTGTTATCTTGAAAAAGGTTTAGGTTAGGAAAATGAAACTTTTAGGGATGGGTCTAGAGACTGAACTATATCATGGGAAAGCATTTTGGAGCATCTAACTCTACTCTTTCTCTCTCTTAAAAATGTTTGCCTTAAATCACCTTAAATCACATTGTCTAATGAAATAAGGATTAAATCCTGTAGAATTGCTGGTTAGTGATGATAACAGTTGGAAATCTCAATATTTGGTCCACACCCTTAAAAATGCTTGTGTTATAAAAGTGAAACCCTTGTAAAATAAATCTTCTACTTAAATGACAAGAAAAAAAGCGTTTTTAGTGTCACAGCTTTGCTCAATTTCAATTTATGACGTCTCCAAGATTTGGAAACTTTCAGGAAATACATTTCTTAAATTTAAATATGAAACACTGATATGGCTTAAAATTCTACTCAAATAACAAGAATTGCATTTTCAGAGCTAAAACCAGAGAAACAGAAACTGCTTGCTGAAAATTATGGTGAGATGGTTTGGTTTTACCAAAATTTTAATAGTTACAGATCAGTCAAGTATGCAAAATTCCCAGACTTAAAAACAGAAGAGGGTTATCACATAAGCTTAGCAATAGCTTCTCAGAGTATGTTTTTAGCTATGGATCAATCACTGACAGTTTCATTCTCCTAACATAACCCCTTTCAAAGATAGCAAAAAGTAGCAAAACTGGAATTTGACTGGAAATTTAATCTATAGCCTGGTAGGCTAGTAGAATTCCAAATCAAAACAAAAAGAAATCAAACTAGAATTTTATCCTCTGTTTAGGGTAGCTCAACAAAGCCAAAGTCTTATCATTTAGGACTTTTTATAGAAGATTTCACTCTTACAGTATGAATAAGCAATTTCCAAGATATTACCTGAACAATTTAACCAGATTCCAATAATTCAGACCCTTCCTATCTCTTCAAATATACCAGAGAGTATGCTAGATAATTTTTCAATTCACTCTGACCTCAAATTAATGTGAAATATGTCAAATCCGGAGGAAATTAAGCCAGTGCTAAATCATTTAATTATAATAGAATGACACTTTTAACACTTTACGGATGGTTTATGTTTGAAATTTTTTGCCCAATCCGACAAGTAAAAAGAGTGTTTTTGCGAAGCAGTTTTGTTTGAGCTCAACCATGTGTATTCGTTTTCAATTTTTGCGTGAAACATACAAGCTGGTTAAACCAAAACTGTCATTGGTTAAACCAACTGATTGACGCAAAAAAAGGCCTGTTATCCCTAGCCTTTCTAATGGCACAAGGCCGGATAAGTATTTGTTTTTATCTTTTATTGTTATCTCTGTGGAAATGCAATCGGACAAGAAAACGAACACGGGGAATGTTGCGTTTAAAAGGTTTGAGATCGCCCAAAAGAAGGATTAAGAATTGGCATTGTAAGAACACCATGGAAAAGCATTTTGAGAAAATTAGATATGAATTTTCTAGGTAGTGATGAGTGTCTTGGATGTTATGACAAGCTGAGAGGAAGTTACGTGGATCAGCTTGAAATAAAAAGTATTTTTTTGCATCAATTAGTTATGCACTTATTCAACCTCAAATATTCCTTGTTCTATCCATAGCCTCTCTTGAAAGGACTGAAAAGCGAAGGAGAAGAAAATAAACGTATATGCTTTTTCAATTCAAGGGAAGGGGATTTTGCAGTTTTTTCAATAAAAATGTACAAAAACAATCTCCAATTGAAAAAGTCTTAAAAGAGTATATTCAAGATCTAGGAAGGTGACAAAAATTTTAAAGGGGATAATTTAAGGATAGAGGCATCATTCCACTGCACCCACCCTTTGTATGTGTTCGGCATGACATTAGGAAATAAGGAAAAATGTGCTAACAAGCCCCTCATTTTTTTAATGGTTAATCTCGGACAACATCACACGTGCAAAGATTTTTGGGGACATTTCAAAACAAAAAAAGAAGCTTTTTACAATACTTTTGGTTGTTTTCTCTTTTGCGATTTCTTTTTATAATGTTCAATCAACGTAAAAAAGATTACTTCAAAACAGAAACATGATGTATTTTTCTTTCACTGCAATGAATTAAACTAAAGGATTATTTTTCAGCCTCAAATATTTTATTCTATCTTTTGTGCAGATTGATGGAGGCGGGGATATGGGGAAGACAAAAAGTCTTTGTTCAAATAATGGAGAACAGGGAATGTTTTTACGTTTTTTTTTAAATGGAAACGCACAATAACTAATTTTGGCTTTATTACCAAAAATAGATATATAGAGAATCTAGGGAGGGGGCAAAAAACTTACAATGAAAGTGAAGGGGCCGATACCTCAACCTCCGGCAGTAATTCCTGGATCTGTCTGGTAAAAAATTTGTACATTAAATAAGCAGCCTTACCCCCTTTTTATTTTAGCTAATCACGGACAATATAAGACGAAAAAATTGAAACTCGTTTCTACTATTTTTGGTTATTTACTTTTTGTAACATCAAGCCAACCACCACAATTGTTCAACAGAAAAGGCCATGTTGACTTGGCCATATCCCGAAAAACCTAACAGCCCCATCATCAAGCAAATGCTTCGAGCTGCTACTTTGCCAGATTAGCTCAGGCGACCTGTCGTTTAGCTGAAGAATTGGTGTCTTCCAAAAAAAAAAAAAACCACACGGAGTCTTCTAGGTGCCCATTGAGGCGTCTACGTCAGGTCCCGCAGTAAGTACAAGTATCCCGGAATGATTGCTTGCTCTCGAATGTGTCGACTAAATCGACGTTGTGCCACCTATAGGTCGTAACTGACAATATTATAATTTTACAGGAGACAGAAATTTTAACCTTCAAAGGTGCAAGCTTGCTTGATATTATTAATATTTTCGTGCATTCAATGAAAATAGCCTGCAAATCCTGGTACTTGGCAGCAGCAAGAGGCAGACGCTTTGGATAAGCTTTCTTGAGCTGCAGTTCGGACTCAGAGGCATTTCCACTTCCCATTCTAATATCAAACGACTTAAAGTTCGATTCAAAATCATACTTGAAATAAACCAAGCTGGGAGCGTCTTTGCAGACACGAATGTACTTGATCTTGTTCCAAAGAACAGTAGTACGGTCGGTTGACTTTTTCTTGTTCTTTATCAGATCTTCTCCAAGCTGGTGAAAGTCCGACCAGTATTTATGATCGTCAATAACATTCACAATGTACGGAAAAGGGTTGATCCGTGCTAGAAGGCAGATGGTCCGCCAGCCCTCGATGGTAAAAACTGGCACGTTCTTGGCAGCCCGTTCAATGCAAGCGTGCATTGTATCTCCCTCTTGCTGCGCATGCCCAGATTCTAGAAAAATATGGTTTATTTCCTGGACATTTGGCAGGGTCATTATCGAAAACACATACATAGCAACCATGAACTGGTTCCTAAACTGTCCCCCACAACAATCGGTCACAGAATAGAACTTTCTCACGTCACCATTTGTTTTCATAGGTTGAACAGAACTGTAAAAGTTTCATTTGAACCCCTCTTGCCATAGGTCTGGTCCCACAAATTGCAAATACCTTCCCTTGAGTTGAGGTCGTACACAGTTAGACTGTAGATGGCCAGTTTGCGCTAATGGAAAATTGGTCCAGCCTCCGACTTTGGTGTCTCAAGCACTTTCTGCAAGTCAACATTGTAAAGCTTTGCTGACTCAAAGCCTTCTTTACACTGATTTATTTTTTCCTTTATTTCATTTTTCAATTCTCTTGCCCTTTTAGCCCTAAGAAGATGTGCATCATAATTTGCTTTTTCACCTTCTTTTTCTGCAGGCAGCAAAAAGTTCCACCTAGTGCAAACTGGACACTGATCTTTCTTGGGAACATGAAAAGATCTGTTCATTGTTTTGAACACTTTAATGTACACTTTTCTTGATGCTGGTCTTCTTCTTTCTTCGACACACTTTTCGAGATATAGTCTGTACAGCTTAGACAAGTTAAGTTGCGTATCCAAATACAGCCTGGTTGAATTTGCTCGGCAGTAATGGGAATCGACTGCAGGGAAACTTTCAGTGTGCTTTCTGATAAAATCAATTTGTTCGTGAGTTACCCTTTTTTTTGAAGTTCTGGGGGCTTGTCTCAGCCCTCTTATCTGAAGAAGCAGTGCCTGCCCCAGAGGTATCCATAACACAGTTTCTGACAAACTTTTCCCCGAGCCCTAGGGCACCAAGAAAAAAGGCTTTGCACACCCTTTTCTTTTCACCTGTGACTGTTAGAAAATAATCGAATGTACTTGTTCGCCTATTTGTCTCTCCCATCTTTCTCTTAGTTGAGCGTTTCACAACATGCTGCAGTATGAACTGTTTTTGTGTATGCATATTCCCATGTAGTCTTCCAAGCTCCCAATAATCGCTGAAAGATTTCTGAATTTCTTCCTCGCTTATGCTTCTACATGAAAAAAACCTGCATTTGCAGGTAATTTTCTTCCACTGACGTTTTTCCACAGTTTTGTTAGTTTTCTGTGACGAGTATTCTTCCCCTGCAGCCCTCTTCCTCTTCCTTGTAAGGTTAGTTTCTTTTGAAGTGGAAGAGACCAACACGACCTCAATTACTTGTTCTTCAGCGTCAAAAACCAAGGGACAGCTACCATGGCTTGAAGATGCATTTCTATATAGTCTCTGCTTCTGTCTCATTTCCCACTGATCCAGAAGGAGCATCTGTGTCTCTAGCAGATATTTCTATAGCTTCTTCTTGACTAGAATCATCGCTTTCAGGCTCAGGCTCAACCTCAGGACGCCAATCATCATCACCATCACTGCCACCTAACAGGTCTTCATCTGATATATCATCAAGATGGTCCAAAATGTCTTTGGTTGATAACACTTGGCCAGTCATGGAAAATCCCTGGAATGGCAAATTTAGGTCAATTTGAAAAGAAACGCTGGAAATTTAATACTTTGTTTCCATGGTAGTGCCAGGAATCAAACCTGTGGCCTTTGAATAAAGGATTCTCAACCTAGAGTGCCAGCAAAGAAAATACTGAAAAAAAACACTTCAAGTCATAGTTGCTGCCATTTTTCACTGCTGTCCCATAAACAATATCTATTTTATTTAGAAAGACTAATTTGAGACTGGTATCAACAAAAATCCCATCAGGGATTGTATTTACTTAAGATACAATTAGCAATATGAAGCTCAGTTTTGTGATATTCTAGTCTTGAAATAATAAAAAAAGAAAAATCATATGTTCTATTTGTTTTCCACCAGCTCACTTGAGGAAAATCATTTATGGCAAAGATACACCCATGGTTGGCTTAGAATCCCTCTAAAATGCTTCAAACAGAAGGAATTTTAAAAACAATTATAGTGATCACCAAGAAGAATATTAAAATAACTCTCTAAACTCGGCACTTTTTAAGACAATTTTTTAGCACAGCAAATGCAAAACTTTAATGGTGTCCTATATATTCTAAAAAAGAATATTAAAATGTGTCAGATGTATTTTGATATTAGATGCCCAAAAACTTTTAGTTAAATCTATGAAATAAAGGGCCAGGCATTCCTTTACAATTTATGCAACATGTAAAAAGAAAATCAATTCAATTTTTTTTTTCACAAAATAAGATTAACTTATTTAGTGATTAATTAACAAAATTAACCACTTAATATAAATTAAGGGAGAATCTTTACCCACCCGCCTCCGGTTTATGGGCCCAGCGCGCTTCCGCTGCGCCAAGCTGCTGTTATGCTTGTTATCAAACAAGTTATTACAATAGAAAATCTCACCAACGGCTTCACTTAGGAAATCAATTTAAATGGTTCTTTTAACTTGCTTCCATCAAGCCTTACCCCTGCTTCAGTACAAATTCTTGTGAACATTCCAGTATGTAATTACGATCACATGTTTCCATGTTTATTTTCTCCCTTTCTGTATCAATAGATTCAAACTGACAAAATTACCTAATTTTTACAAATTTTAAAAAGTTAGCAGCTAGCTTTTTCGATCCACCGACCTCTGGGTTATGGGCCAAGCACGCTTCCGCTGCGCCAAGCTGCTGTTAGTGTAAGAATTTTTCAAACAACTGATGTTATTACAAGAGAAAATTTTACCTTCAATAGGGAAATGGGTTTTTCTAAGCTAGAAAATCGGGGGTTAAGATTTTCCGACAAACTGAGTTTGCATAGTTTGGTTATTCAAGATTATAGCACCTCTTACCTCGGATTTCCTTCTGCTAGCCCAGAATTTATTGAAAAAACTCTTTTTCAAGCATAACTGTGGACAGTAAAGGAAAGGTCGCAACTTACTAATAGACGTAACTGACACGATCCGACAAAAACTGATCCACATAAAGGTCGTAACTACCACTTCCGACCTTTAGGTGGGAAAAGGTTTTCACATACGTCTTTTCAACGTTCTTAGTTGGGACCTTTCACTTTCATATTTACCTACTCTGGGTACAGAACATGAAAAAGAAAAAAAAAACAGATAGGAAGCTGCTGCCATCTCGTTTTTGAAAGAAATGTCAGTTACGACCCTTAGGTGGCACAACGTCGAAATAACTCTGGACAATTGTTCAAGGATAATCATTAAACAGCAAGCTAAAAGAAAAGAATCACTTTAGAAAATCCAACAAGCCTTCACAATTTGGGACATGTGTGCTCATTAGAGGAGGGATTATGTAAAGAAAATTACATTTAGGAATGATGTGAGTAAGCATTTTTGAATGTTTTAAAGTAGTTTCCACATTTTCACAATTCTAGAAATTCCTTGTGAAGAGTGAAAATAAGTTGTTAAGTGGTACCCATCTTGGTAGACATTTCTTTGGCAAATATCTAGTGGCTAGCCTCTTGTGGGTAAAATTCTAGTTAATTGACTTCTTGCTATCTCAGAAAGTGTTTATGTAAAGGAAATGAAACTTTCAGGGATGAATCTACAGACTAAAGTATGTCCCAGGAAGGTATTTTGAAGCAACTACCTCCACTCCTTCTCCCTCTACTGGGCCCTGAAATTTGCCTACATGACAGGTCTATACCTATTGAAATTTTGACAAAACAACATTTTACCTTAATTTTCAGTTACTAATTGCTTTTTCTCTGCCCTTAGGTCTGAAAATGCAATTCCTGTTATTTGAGTAGAATCTTAACCTATAACAACGTTTTTTTTTTCAAAATTTAGAAAATGTATTTCCATATCTTTAAAACCTTATAAAATGGAACTGAGCAAAGTTTTGAAGCTGAAAACAATTTTGTTGTACTTCAATTAAGCAGAAGATCTGTTTTGCAGTGTTTCACTTTTATAAGACACATATTTTTAAAGGTCACAAAGGTCAGGGCCCTCTAGAGGGAGAAGGAGTGGAGGTAGTTGCTTCAAAATGCCTTCCTGGGACATATTTTAGTTGGTAGATTCATCCTTGAAAGTTTCATTTCCCTTACATAAACACTTTCTGAGATAGCAAGAAGTCAATTAACTAGAATTTTACCCTCTTCTGTAGTAAACATGTTAAACAAATAAAGATAGTACCATCAGATTCGTTTTTAAAGCAATTTCTAAATTTCATGGTCACTCCTCTAACAATGCACCAGCCCCTCCTGATGGTCTATTATTTATCTAAATAATTTTTTTTTGATTTAGTCAAACTTACAATACATCACAGACTGTTTGTTGAAAGAGGTATTTGCAGTTTCAGCTGAACTTTTGTCTGCAATTGTTTGGAATTGTTATCATAAGCATACATCCTTTGGTTCCTGCTTACTCTAGTCCTGCATCTGGGAATATACAGACCAGATAATGTCTAACAATTTCTATTCTATAGAATGTTAAAATATTATCCAACCACACTTATATTTCAGTTAAATTATCCAACTAGATTGCTGATTGAAAAGTTCTTTTAAACAAACCCAACATTAACCAACTACAGAAATAATAGAAATTTAAAAGAAAATTATTTTAGCCCACTAGCCAAATGCAATAAAGCATAAGAGCCAACTGGTTTCTCTAACCAGGTTGATAATAGTTTATCTTGACTCTTCTGATAGGTTATATTATGATGTTAAACTTGGCAAATAATTAAATTCTTCATGCAAACTAGTGATAACATCCAACTAGCCAGGGATTTTTTTTTTCTCTTAGGCATAGCATTAGTATCTAACTAGGTGGCCAACCAATCAGATAATTATATCTTTTAGCCATATGATCAACATCTAACTAGATAGATAATACTTTAGTATTCCAGTGAAAAGTCTTGTGTCACATCAATTGATGAATTATAAAATGAACTACAAACCTGAGTTTACAGTTAAGAAATTTTGTTTATTAGGATCTTTTGTTCTTTTTTTATGGTCTTTGTCATTGTGTTGCAAACTATCCATAAATTCAATCTTGCAATAAAACCAATGTGTGCATCTCTTTGAGATATGGTTGAAATGCTTTAATACAAACAGCTTATAAAATTTGATTGTCTTTAAGGAATACAGTAAAAAGCACTGATTTCTGAAGCATAACTAACAAACAAATATTGTTGTACTTCTTTATCTATTTTCTTTTCTTCTGAAACATCAAAGTTACTAGAGTCTACATTGGTTTAAAAGTTCATATTGTAGAATTTTTGGATTCTTGCCTTTAATCCTACCATAAGATATTTTCAGCAGGGCAGTTTCCAACTTTGTTATTTGTTGGTAGAACCCACATTTTAAAGAGGCTTGTTGCACTACTTGCATCCAAACTATGTTGAGACCTATGGTGTCTGAAAACACAGCTATTCTGATCACTGATACATTGGTTCTAAAGAAACAGACATCCTGCAATCTGAATAAATCTGCTAGTCGAAATGGCATTCACTCATGTATCCTACATGAATATTGTACAGTTTTGTGTCAACCTCTTTCCCTTCTTTTCAAGTTATTATTGAATGTTTCCAGAATGCGTCTGGATTGGAAAACTGCACTTATTATTCCTATATTTAAAAAAGGTAGAAAGGTCCTTGCTGAAAATGATTGACCCATTAGCATGACATAGCTGTTGTTAAGGTTCTTGAAAGAATAATCAATTCCACAGTTGTTAAACACCTTGAAGAAAATTATATTTTACATAGTTCACACCATGGCTTTTGTTCAGGAAGATCTGTTGACACCAATCCCCTTGAATCATATGATCACACCACCAAGTTGTTTGATATGGAGGTGCCTGCAGACATGATTCTGCTTGACTTTTCTAAAGCTTTTGACAAAGTGTGTCACAAGTAACTTAAAATTCAATTATGTGCAGTGAAACTTAAGAGAAATCCATGCTTTGGATTCTTGATTTTCTTTATGTGTAATATCAATGTGTCCAGTTATTTGATTACTCTTCTAATTGTATTTTTTCTTTCTCTACCAATGTTCTGAGTGGATTTCCTCAGGGAATAGTTTTGGGTCCTACACTATTTGACATATCCATCAATGGTGCTCCTTCCTTTATCAGCAGAAAATCAACTCTTTATGCAGAAAAACTGAGACTTTTGGACCAGCTTTGTCCTGTGAAGATCATACACTGCCAAAAAATAATCTTCAACTCCCTGGTCAATGGGCTGAGGCCTGGCTTCTTGAAATTCAATGTTGCCAAGTGGCATATCATTCACTTTGGCAAACTGAATCCTTGCTGCACTTATTTTTTCTTATGCCACCCACTCTCCTCTGTAAATAATGAGCAGGATCTTAGTGTCATTATTGACAGTGAACTAAAATTCAGAACTCATGCTAACAGGTCTGTTGCTGGGGCTAGTTCAACCATGGGACTGATTAAGCATACTATTTTCTCTCATTACCCTAAAGTCATCAGTTTTCTATATAAGGACTTGAGTGTCCTAAGTGTGAAGTTGGAATGTCTCTTGCTTCCCCATATTTAAAAAAAAAGACTTAAATGTTCTTGCAGATGTACAGAGACATTACACTAAAGGGATATCTTGCATGTGGGAGTTTTCCTACACTTTAAGACCATCAAAGGTGGATCTCCCTACACTTCTTGACAGGGAAAATATAGGGGATGCTATTTTAGCCTACAAGTTATTGAGAGCTATTATTCTCCCAGCATTATTCCCTACAATTGGTGACAACTCAAGAACTAGAGTTATCACTGAAACTTGTCAACCTGTCTGCAATATTGAGAGTCTGTGCTCAATTATTTTCACCATTCATTGTCAACAGTTGGAACAAATTATCTGATGAAAAAGTTAATGCTGAACCTGTTGATGTTTTCAAACAAAGGCTAGAAGATGAGTGGTCCTCTGGAGATTCTGAACTAAATTGGGATACTACTGAACATGGAACAGCACCTGATCACTAATGAACTTTATATACAACTCATTGTCATCATTCTAAATCTCTACAAGGACAAGTACTTAGATTGCTCCTAGCTGCAATTTTAAGGTTATAACCTTATTTGAAATTGTTAGAAAAAAGAAGTAATAAGAATGGAAGGAAATGTGATAATCTGAGTAATGGAGTGCATGCTGTATATTTTAAAGTATAATTTTTTTTTGTTTATGCATTTAAAGGGCTGGATCTGGGACCATTAAGGGGGGAGGTCAGGGCTTGTTTGCATTGTCAGGAAAGTGACCATGATATTTGTAAATAACATACAAAATGATGTCTAGCGGCAGCATATTTATTTATATAGCATGTTGCCTTCAGAAAAAGCAAACAGAAAAGTTGTATGTTCTTTAGGAAGGCAACTATGATACTTAAACAGAACATCAAATAAGTAATATAATGTTAATGCTTTTATTTCATTAGTATGTTTGCTTAAGAAGAAGCTAACTAGTCGATTTTCATCAGCTCTTTTCATCTTCTGACACTTTTGCACTACAAGGAAATATACCTAACAGCTGGACTGGTAATCACCACCTCAGAAGTAAAATCACAGTTGTCTAAAGCATCTTAGTGAGTATGTGATTAGCTTCAATATTCAGTAAAATTTCAGTTTTTTTCATGTCATATCTAGATAGAAAGTAAACACACCTTAGTGCTAGGTAACTAGTAAAATTCCAGTGATACCCTGCCTGTGATATCCAGTCCTGCTAAAATTAGACAGCTTTAAGTTAGACTATAAAATAAGCTTCAAACTGGTCAGCTACCTAAAGAGCTCTGGTCAGTATACACCATGAAATTAGCTAATCATTTGGCTTTAAACCCTCATATATATATATATATATATATATATATATATATATATATATATATATATATATATATATATATATATATATATATATATATATATATATATATATATATATATATATATATATATATATATATATATGCCTGAGCTGACCTATTAGTAAGCTAGTAGTTGAGCTCTACCAGAATGCACTGTGATATTAGCCTTCTAGTTAGGTATTAAAATCTCAAATATATTAGCTTAATCATTTCACTCTTGGTAAAACATCATTACAAAAATCAAACTGCACATGAAGCTCGGCTTATTGTAGGCCACACAATACCATAGTAAGATACCAAAATAATGGTGAGCAATAAGGGAGATGTGGCAGCCCTAGAGAGCGTACAGAGAAGAGCAACTAAGCTTTGTGCCCCACACCATCAGCTTCCCTACCCTGAACGTCTGCGTTGCCTGAAGATACCCGCATTGGTTTACCGGCAGCACAGAGGAGATGTCATTTTTGTCAAGAAAATGTACCAAAACAACATAGCTAACTCTATTTTTACTCCCTTCCTTGCCACTATGACATGAGGCCACTCAATAAAGCTGCTACAGGAGCACTCCAGACGCAGAAAGAGGACGAACTTTTTCTCAGTATGTGCTGTCTCAACTTGGAACAGTCTTTCCAATGAGACTGTCACTGGTGAATTGATTAATTCTTTCAAAAATGTTGTTGATTTGGAGTGGAGTAACACAGAATGGAAGTACCAGTGGGAGGCCACACCCCATCACACCCACTAATTGTGTTACCTCATCAATTCAACAGCGAGATGTTCTACAGGAGGATGCAGTCCACCTTATCTTGCTGTAAATGCGATTTAAGGTAATACACTAAATCACACAATGCATCCAAGATTTACACTTGAGTAAATCAAAGACCACTTGAAAAGAACAATTAATAATTGTGATTGTCCAAAACGAGGAAAACAAGCAGAAAAGACCGTGTTAGCATTAGACCATAATAAAACAAACACAGAGCAAATCAGAAATGAGGTGCCCTTATTAAAGGGCACCCTATAAAAGGATATAGCTGAGGAAGCCTAAATGCTTATTCATGTGCAGTGAATCAAAACATGCATTAATTCAAAAATGTTCAGAAGTAAAAAACAAAACAATTTTTTTAAACTGCAAGTAAGGAGCAGCATTAAAAGTTAAAACAAACAGAATGGTCAAAGTTTGTAACTTGCAGCCGCTGTCCTGGGGACTGTGGGGGATTAAGTTGTCCCTAAAGACATAGTTATTAGGTTATTGACTAAGCTGAATAGAATGGTAATCTTAAATTTTGATCCTGTGACTTTGGGTGGGGGCGGAAATGTGCATGGGTTGGGGCCTAGGTGCCCCACCTAAAAGTCACAAGCTCAGATATGAGCTTGAAACTTCTACAACAAGGCTCTCTGTTATGCTGAATCTGATGGTGTGATTTTGTTAAAATTTTGTGACTTTTAGGGGGTGTTTCCTCCTATTTTCTAAAATAAGGCAAATTTTCTCAGGCTCATAATTTTTCATGGGTAAGCGTAAGACTAAACTTGATGAAACTTATATATTTAAAATCAGCATTAAAGTGCAATTCTTTTGATGCAACTATGGGTATCAAAATTAAGTTTTTTAGAGTTTTGTTTACTATTGAGCTAACCTGTTGTAGCGCAGTGGATTGGTGCTCTGCTTGGCAATACAGGGCCCAGGGTTCAATCCCCGCCACAGCAAGGTTGGGCGAAAAGCTTGCTACTTGTTCCTGTGAAAACACCCAGCAACTGAAACGTTGATTCGACGCCCTATGCGCCAGCAATGGCTCTGGGGGATCTTTTTTTGCTATTGAGCTGGATTGATCCTTACTACAGTTTGTTACCACAAACTGTTTGATATTCAGTGAAGAGGCTTGCACTGCCTTATCTAGTAGACTATTTCAATCATTCATCCTAGTTACTGACTAGTATTATTCTCAATAATGGGTTTGAGGTATTCCTTTTATAATTTTGGCACTACCCTCTGGTTGCTGAATTTGTTTGAGTAGAAAAATACATCTTAAATCTTGTCTTACCAAGTCCATTTTTATGGCACTTGGTATTAACCAAGTGACATATAGCAATTGCAAATACTGTTGGTCTGTCTGTCCTGGTTTTGCTACTTTAGGCACTTCCAGGTAAACTAGGACGATGAAATTTGGCAGGCGTATCAGGGACTGGACCAGATAAAATTAGAAATAGTCGTTTTTGTGATTTGACGATCTGGTGGGGGAATGTTGGGTCAGTTCATTTGAAAAAAATACAAAAATGAAGTATTTTTAACTTGCAAACAGGTGATGGGATCTTAATGAAATTATATGTTTGGAATGATATCGTGTCTCAGAGCTCTTATTTTAAATCCTGATCAGATCCGTTGACATTGAGGGAATTGAGGGGGGAACCTAAAATCTTGGAAAATGATTAGAGTTGAGGGATTGGAATGAAACCTGGTGGGAAAAATAAGCACAAGTCTTAGATAAATAATTGACATAACTGGAACGTATATGCTCTGTTTGGGGAGTTGGGGGGGGGGGTAGTTAATTCTGAAAAATTAGAAAAAATAAGGTTTTTTGAACTTACAAATGAGTGATTGGATCTTAAAGAATTTTGATTTTTGGAAGGATATCATGTCTCAGAGCTCTTCTTTTAAATCCCGACCAGATTTGGTGACATTGGGGGAGTTGAGGGGCCTAAAATCATGGAAAACGCCTAGAGTGAAGGGATTGAAATGAAGCTTGGTGTCAAAAATAATCATTTGCCCTAGATACGTGATTGAAATAACCGGAATGGATCTGCTGTCTTTGGGGGAAGAGGGTTAATTCTGAAAAATTAAAAAAGAGGTATTTTTTACTTACAAAAAAGTGATTGGATCTTGATGAAATTTGATGTTTAGAAGGATATTGTGTCTCAGAGCTCTTATTATAAATCCTTTCCGGATCCAGTGATGGGGAAGTTTGGGGGGTCAAACCCAAAATCTCGGAAAACGCTTAGAATAGAGGGATCGGGATGAAACTTGGTGGGAAAAACACGCACAAGTCCTAGATACGGGATTCGCATAACTGGAACGGATCTGCTCTCTTTGGGGAAGTTGGTGGGGGGGGGGGGGGTCATTTCTAAAAAAAATAGAAAAAATAAATATTTTTGACTTACAGAAGAGTGACTGTTTCTTAGTGAAATTTCATATATAGAAGGTCCTCGAAACTCAGATCTCTTATTTTGAATTCTGGGGAACCTTGGACAATAAGGTTTTCTGGGGGGGGGGACCTTGGACAACTTTTATAGCAGAGAGATTAGCATGAAACTTGATGGAAAGAATAAGCACAAGTCCAAGATAGGGGATTGACATAGCCGGACCGGATCCACTCTTTTTGGTGTAGTTGGGGAGGGGGGGGGGGTAATTCGGAAAAATTAGAAAATATGAGGTATTTTTAACTTATGAATGGGTGATCAGATCTTAATGAAATTTGATATCTAGAAGGATCTTGTGCTTTAGAACTCTCATTTTAAATCTTGACCAGATCTGGGGACATTGAGAGGAGTTGGAGGGGGAAACCGAAATTCTTGGAAAACATGAAAATCAAGGTATCTTACAAATGAGTGATCAGATCTTAATGAAACTTGGTATATAGAAGAATCATATGTTTCAGACGCTCTATTTTCAATTCGAATCGGATCCGGGGACACAGAGGGTCGGGGGGGGGATATACAGAAATCTTGGAAAACCCTTAGAGTAGAGAGATTGGGATGAAACTTGACGGGAAGAATAAGCACAAGTTATAGATACAAGACTGACATAATTGGTACGGATCCGTTATTTTTGAGGGAGCTGGGGTTGTTAATTTGGAAAAATCAGAAAAATTGAGGTATTTTTAACTTAAGAACCAGTGACCAGATCTTAATAAAATTTGATATTTAGATGGAACTCATGTCTCAGAGCTCTTATTTCAAATCCCAACCAGATCTTTTGACATTGGGTGGTGTTGGATGGGGAAACTGGAAATCTTGGAAAATGCTTATAAATGTTGTAGATATGTGATTGCCGTAACTGGACTGGATCAGCTCTCTTTTATGGAGTTAGGTGGTTGGGTTCAGTGCTTTGGCAAGTTTGGTGCTTCTGGACGTGCAAGGACAATGAAAATTGGTAGGCGTGTCAGGGAGCTGTACAAATTGACTCGATAAAGTCGTTTTCCCTGATTTGACCATCTGGGGGGGGGCTGAAGGAAGAGGAAAAATTAGAAATATTGAGGTATTTTTAACTTACAAGTGGGTGATTGGATCTTAATGAATTTTGATATTTAGAAGGACTTTGTGACTCAGAGCTCTTATTTTAAGTCCTGACCTGCATTAAGCCTCTGATTTTCCTTTTAAAGTAATCTATTGACTCTTAAAATTTTGCTAGAGCTCATACCATATGAGCTCCTTGCTCTTATTGGGTCTACTTTAAGTAGTTTAAAAATACTGGCAGTTTCAAGGCAGTGAGTTGTACTTCATGGAGAGATTTTTCCTAGCTAGAACTTGCTTTGTTGCTTTTTGCTATATTTGTTTTCAATCTTCATGGAATGTTTCATAACATGGGCCTCAGACAATGTCTGTATATTTGATAGTAGGATTTACTATACGTTTAAACAGTATAGCTGAAAAAGAAGAAGAAGAAACAGTAATGAAAATGTCTGGCTGCTCATGTGCTTGAACAGTCAGCCTGTCAAGTTTAGAGAGTTAAATTCCATGATTATGGCATTAGAGCACCTTGTGAATAATCAACATTTGTTTCCTAATTTACAAAATATAACGGTTTATTCTGGTTTTTGTCAAGCCTAGAGCTGTTGTATTCAGCTTCTCAGTATAAGTATAAGTATCAGAATAAGTTAGCATTATTAATACTCTTGCTTCAAGAGGCGTAGGTGCATTTTTGTATCAGTTTCCTACTTCAAGTGGCTCAATTTCCTTGTCCACTCTTTGCAGACATTGCAGTATAAAAAATGAAACAGTTGGACCTTGCCTCTTTGAATGTAATAAGCTGACATGTGCACAGTATACCTTACAATTTAAACTGTTAAACTGCTTCAAACACCACAAACATCAGCTAAGAGTCTACTGCAAGATATCTAAGCAGATTCAAGATCAATAAGGAGTAATCATGGAAATAGCTTATTCAACTCACGGAGTGAGTCAGAAGAAAAAGGGCTAACTAGTCTTGACTGAAAAAGCCCTCATTTGCTGAAATAGAAGAAGAAGAATCACATTACTCTCAGTAATTTGTAATAAAAAGAAGAAGAAGAAGAATTTGTTAAGAACATGAATTTGTAAAGACAAGAAGGTATAATTCAGTTAAGAAATAATGTCTATCAATACTGCACACAACCAAGCAGGAATCCTGATTCATGCTGGAGAACAGTAAGTAGGTTAAGACTGTAATTTATGCACTTGGTCTTTGCCTAGATAGGCTATTGTTAGATTTTTAGATATTGAATAATCTGCCAAGTAGATGATAAAGGAAGAGGAAGAAACCAAGTAGCCTAGTTAGAAGGCTAACCACCACTTTGATAATGTAAACTATTATCCTAAGCTCTATGCCTTCTAGCCATAAAGTTGGCCAAAAACATGCCAAGGAGAATATGTTATCATGCCACTATATTTATGCTACCCTGTTTCTTGGGCTTAATCCTGAAAGATTACATTGCCTATATCATGGGTCATTAGCCTACCTATCTAAATTTATAGGCTACATGAATTTTTTAACTTAAGTTAAAGTTTCCAATCTCTTTGTCAATAACTCGTGTTTTTTTTTAATTTCTAGCTATTATTTCCTTGAAATTCAAGCTGTGTTGACATTTTCCCTTGAAATTTAAGATACAGCCAATATTCACTAAATTTTACTTATTCTAGCCTACCTTTTAAATGAGGATGTGTTGGTTTTCATATGGATGGTGAAGTCCTCCTTTCACAAGAGTGCAGACAGGTTGTAATTATAGTCTCCTTTTGTTAGTTTGGTAAAATTCTAGTTTAGTGACTTCTTGCTATCTTGGAAAGGGGTTAGGTTAGGAAAATGAAACTTTCAGGGATGAGTCTACAGGCTAAAGTATGTTATGGGAAGGTACTTTGAAGTACCTACCTCCACTCCTTCTCCCTCTAAAATTCTGAAATCCCAACCAGATCTTTTGACATTGGGTGGTGTTGGATGGGGAAACTGGAAATCTTGGAAAATGCTTATAAATGTTGTAGATACGTGATTGCTGTAACTGGACTGGATCAGCTCTCTTTTATGGAGTTAGGTGGTTGGGTTCAGTGCTTTGGCAAGTTTGGTGCTTCTGGACGTGCAAGGACAATGAAAATTGGTAGGCGTGTCAGGGAGCTGTACAAATTGACTTGATAAAGTCGTTTTCCCTGATTTGACCATCTGGGGGGGGGGGGGCTGAAGGAAGAGGAAAAATTAGAAATATTGAGGTATTTTTAACTTACAAGTGGGTGATTGGATCTTAATGAATTTTGATATTTAGAAGGACTTTGTGACTCAGAGCTCTTATTTTAAGTCCTGACCTGCATTAAGCCTCTGATTTTCCTTTTAAAGTAATCTATTGACTCTTAAAATTTTGCTAGAGCTCATACCATATGAGCTCTTTGCTCTTATTGGGTCTACTTTAAGTAGTTTAAAAATACTGGCAGTTTCAAGGCAGTGAGTTGTACTTCATGGAGAGATTTTTCCTAGCTAGAACTTGCTTTGTTGCTTTTTGCTATATTTTTTTTTCAATCTTCATGGAATGTTTCATAACATGGGCCTCAGACAATGTCTGTATATTTGATAGTAGGATTTACTATACATTTAAACAGTATAGCTGAAAAAGAAGAAGAAGAAACAGTAATGAAAATGTCTGGCTGCTCATGTGCTTGAACAGTCAGCCTGTCAAGTTTAGAGAGTTAAATTCCATGATTATGGCATTAGAGCACCTTGTGAATAATCAACATTTGTTTCCTAATTTACAAAATATAACGGTTTATTGGCATTAGAGCATCTTGTGAATAATCAACATTTGTTTCCTAATTTACAAAATATAACGGTTTGTTCTGATTTTTGTCAAGCCTAGAGCTGTTGTATTCAGCTTCTCAGTATAAGTATAAGTATCAGTATAAGTTAGCATTATTAATACTCTTGCTTCAAGAGGAGTAGGTGCATTTTTGTATCAGTTTCCTAATTCAAGTGGCTCAATTTCCTTGTCCACTCTTTGCAGACATTGCAGTATAAAAATGAAACAGTTGGACCTTGCCTCTTTGAATGTAATAAGCTGACATGTGCACAGTATACCTTGCAATTTAAACTGTTAAACTGCTTCAAACACCACAAACATCAGCTAAGAGTCTACTGCCAGATATCTAAGCAGATTCAAGATCAATAAGGAGTAATCATGGGAATAGTTTATTCAACTCACGGAGTGAGTCAGAAGAAAAAGGGCTAACTAGTTTTGACTGAAAAAGCCCTCATTTGCTGAAATAGAAGAAGAAGAATCACATTAGTCTTCAGTAATTTGTAATAAGAAAGAAGAAGAATTTGTTAAGAACATGAATTTGTAAAGACAAGAAGGTATAGTTCAGTTAAGAAATAATGTCTATCAATACTGCACACAACCAAGCAGGAATCCTGATTCATGCTGGAGAACAGTAAGTAGGTTAAGGCTGTAATTTATGCACTTGGTCTTTGCCTAGATAGGCTATTGTTAGATTTTTAGATATTGAATAATCTGCCAAGTAGATGATAAAGGAAGAGGAAGAAACCAAGTAGCCTAGTTAGAAGGCTAACCACCACTTTGATAATGTTAAACTATTATCCTAGGCTCTATGCCATCTAGCCATAAAGTTGGCCAAAAACATGCCAAGGAGAATATGTTATCATGCCACTATATTTATGCTACCCTGTTTCTTGGGCTTAATCTTGAAAGATTACATTGCCTATATCATGGGTCATTAGCCTACCTATCTAAATTTATAGGCTACATGAATTTTTTAACTTAAGTTAAAGATTCCAATATCTTTGTCAATAACTCGTGTTTTTTTTAATTTCTAGCTATTATTTCCTTGAAATTCAAGCTGTGTTGACATTTTCCCTTGAAATTTAAGATACAGCCAATATTCACTAAATTTTACTTATTCTAGCCTACCTTTTAAATGAGGATGTGTTGGTTTTCATATGGATGGTGAAGTCCTCCTTTCACAAGAGTGCAGACAGGTTGGTATTATAGTCTCCTTTTGTTAGTTTGGTAAAATTCTAGTTTAGTGACTTCTTGCTATCTTGGAAAGGGGTTAGGTTAGGAAAATGAAACTTTCAGGGATGAGTCTACAGGCTAAAGTATGTTATGGGAAGGTACTTTGAAGTACCTATCTCCACTCCTTCTCCCTCTAGAGGGTCCTGACCTTTAAAAATATGTGTGTTATAAAAATGAAACCTTGTAAAATAGATCTTCTACTTGAAGGAAGTACAACAAAATTGTTTTCAGCTTCACAACTTTGCTCAATCCCAATTTATAAGGTTTTAAAAATATTCTAATACATTTCCTAAATTTTGAAGAAAAAAACATTGATATGGCTCAGAATTCTACTCAAATAACAGGAGTTGCATCTTCAGAACTAAAGGCAGAATAAAAGCAACTGGTAACTGAAAATTAAGGTAAAATTTTGTTTTGTCAAAATTTGAATAGGTATAGACCTGTCATGCAGGCAAATTTCAGGGCCCTCTAGAGGGAGAAGGAGTGGAGGTGGGTACTTTAAAATACCTTCCTGGGATATACTTTAGCCATTAGACCCATTCCTGAAAGTTTTGTTTTCCTAACCTAATTGCTTTCCAAGATAGCCAATTGTCAGTGAACTAGAATTTTACCTAAGTTATCTACTGATACCCATTTTTGTACACATTTATTTGAAGTACCTACTATTACTTTGAAGTACCTACTATTACTTTGAAGTACCTACCTCCACTCCTTCTCCCTCTAGAGGGTCCTGACCTTTAAAAATATGTGTGTTATAAAAATGAAACCTTGCAAAATAGATCTTCTACTTGAAGGAAGTACAACAAAATTGTTTTCAGCTTCACAACTTTGCTCAATCCCAATTTATAAGGTTTTAAAAATATTCTAATACATTTCCTAAATTTTGAAGAAAAAAAAAACTTTGATATGGCTCAGAATTCTACTCAAATAACAGGAGTTGCATCTTCAGAACTAAAGGCAGAATAAAAGCAACTGGTAACTGAAAATTAAGGTAAAATTTTGTTTTGTCAAAATTTGAATAGGTCATGTCATGCAGATCTGTCATGCAGGCAAATTTCAGGGCCCTCTAGAGGGAGAAGGAGTGGAGGTGGGTACTTTAAAATACCTTCCTGGGATATACTTTAGCCATTAGACCCATTCCTGAAAGTTTTGTTTTCCTAACCTAACCGCTTTCCAAGATAGCCAATAGTCAGTGAACTAGAATTTTACCTAAGTTATCTACTGATACCCATTTTTGTACACATTTATTTGGCAAAAATTTAGTGGTTTGTTAACACATCTTTGTTAAAAAAGGTATTTACAGTTTCAACTGAACTTATATCTGTGATTGTTTGAAAATCTTATTTGACATTGTTAAAAATGTTGATAGGAATGGAAAGAAACATTAATCTGGGACCATCAAGGGAGAGGTCAGGGTTAGTTTGCATTGTCAGAAAAGTAACCATGATATATGTAAATAGCATGCAACATGATATCTTCGTGGTATCACATTTATTTATATAGCATGTTTCCTTCAGAAAAGGTAAAAAGAAAAGCAAGAGAAGTTGCTTGTTCTTCAGGAACTGCAATACTTGAAGAAAACATAAAATAAGGAATATAATACCAGTGATTTTATTTCATTTGTATGTTTGCTTCACAAGAAGCCAACTAGTAGATATTCATCAGTTCTATTTATCTTCTGACACTTTTGGGCTTCAAGGAAAGATGCCCAATAGCTGGACTGGTAATTCCACTTCAACAGTAAAGTCACAATTGTCTAAATTGTCTTAGTAAGTATGTGATTAGCTTGAATATTTGGTAAACTTTGAGTTTTTTTGTCATATCTAGATAGAAAGTCAACACACCATAGTCCTGGGTAAATATTAAAATCCCAGCAATACTTAGCAGTGGAGCTTAATTTATTCAGCTGTCAGTTAGACTATAAGATAAGCTTACTAGTTGCCAATTAGGATCTCAGGCATATGTACCCTAGAGCTTGAATCAACAAATTTACTAGCTATCAATATACTGACAACGAATATACACTGTCAGTATACACTGGGAAATTGGCTTAATATGTGTTTACCAAATTCTCCTTTATATATACACTTGAGCTTGAACTAACCAATTAGTCATTTAGCAGTTGAGCTCTAGCAATGTGCACAAGGATATTAGCCATCTAGTTAGCTATTAAAATCTCAGATATAGTAGCCTAATTATTTCATTCATGGTAAAACATCAAACAGTATATGAAGCTTGGGTCAATGTAGGCCACACAAAACCATTGTAAAACACCAAAAATTATGGTGTGCAATACACTAAATCACAGTGCATCCAAGATTTAATGCTAATTATAGTAAAAACACCTAAAAAAGAGCAGTTAGTAATAGTGATAATTCAAAACAAGGAAAGTAGAAAAATAGAATAGACCAAGTTGGCATTAGACAATGAAAAAAAAATAAAGGAGTAGGCTCTGCTTATCTAAGAGGAGTAGGTTAAAAGCTATGAATATTGCTGAGATAGTTATAAGGGGACCAAGAGTGATGTCTGTTGGAATAAAATTTGAAATGAAATCAACTGGACTATTAGGGATTTTCTGGTGGCAATCAATAAATATTTAGGTATAATAAAATAACACTGAGGAGTGCTTGCATGGTAAGGAGAGAGTAACCAGAGACTGGATACTTGATGGTAGAAATTCATGGTATCCAGACTAAGCTAAATTTAGATTTTGTTTAGCAATTATATGCTCAACTGATGATAGGTCTGTATCTATGTAAAGGCTATTTGAAAGTGTATAGCTGAGGAAGCCAAAATCTTGGTTTGACTGCTCTATTCTGAGGAGACTGAAGACACTGCAAAAGAAATTTGTTGGTGCCTCTCAACACCAAGTAGCAATATGACAAATGTGGAAACATTGAAGTGTAATACAAGATAAGTATTATACCTGGTGAAAGATAAGAATGTATAGCTTATAGGAACAGTGCCTTTCCTAGAATGTGCTTACCCTGGCAATATACACTGAGATTTTTAGTTATACATCCAACATTAATAATAAGGCTCTATGTCACTTCTCCAACATGTAAAGGTTACTTTCTCCCTGCTCTGTCTAGTCTATTTTTGAAAACATTCAAAGAAGAAGCTTGCATTGCTTTGTCTAGTAGACTACTCAAATCATTCATCCTTGTTATTAACTGGTGCAATTCTCAATAATGGGTTTGAGCTATTCCTTAATAATTTTGGCAGTGTCCTCTTGCTCCTGAATATGTTGGAGTAGAAAAATATGCCCCAAATCTTGTCTTACCAAGTTCTTTTTTGAGTCTACATTAGTCTAAGACTGGCATTCTCAGGGCAGTGATTTGTGCCCCATAAAAAAAGAATTGTTCTTACTGGTACTTGGTTTGTTGCCTTTTATATATCTTCATAGAATCTCTTTAATAACTTGGGCCTCAGACAATGTCTGTATATTTGATTGTAGGATTTACTATACATTTGAGCGGTATCTCTGCATCTTTGTGCGTCAGTATTGGTTTGTAAAGTTTGGTGTCACCTGCCAAAAGTTCAATTGTATTCAACATTGATGACTGCCTTAAGACAAGGGAGCAAATAAAGGTTGGATGGATTTTAAGCAATAAGAAGGAATCAAGATTTATACCCAGAAATTTGATATCTGTGGACTGAGGTATGGTCTTATTTCTATATAATAAATCAATAGAAGAATTAGGCTTGAATATGTAGTATGGCTGTTCTAAATGCATTGCTATAGCTTTTTGACTGTTTAATCATACCCACCAATTCGTAATAATCTTAAAGAATATATCTAACAGGTGAAAACACTCCTACAGTTCTGAACCTATTAGTCAAGGTATACTCGCCATTCAGCTCAAATTGATGTTCAACAATACCCAATTTTACATGATATGATGAAGGACTGTAAGTGCAGCAAGCTAAGGTATTAATTTCCCAAAATTCTACCTGCAATCACCTTCTCTCTAGGTACTAAAAGATGGGGAGCTGGAAATTACGCTCATAGAAAATTGCATCAATGTGGCTTGCTTGTGTGAAGCTTGATCCATGTCTGACTTGTGCATGGTCAGTTCTGGATATGATGTGAATCTACTCTCAAGATTGAATAAAGAAAAGGCCATTATAAGTCATGATGGCAAAGTTGGTTTTCTTTGTACGTTTACACAATACCCAACCAAACCATCTCAATTATCCTCGACATAGTCTACTACCTGCAAGAAGCATCATTCTGAAAAGAACTTGCGCTCTACTCACAGCGTTTGGTTCACTACATGAGATCAGAATTTTTAACACTGAATCAACAAATTTGTTTTATGAATCAGGATATTTAGATGAGGCTAAAAAATGCGCAAAATATAATATGTCTTAAAATATTGGCATATAAAAAGGAATTTGCTGCTCGAGTGGTCAACAAGCCTTGGAAGCCCAACCTTTCTTGATTTTATCAAAAGGTCCAGAGGAATCCATATTTGTACTATGCAAGGAGAGAATTCCCCGCAGAATCTTTCTAAGGAACGCCTGGGACAAATCAATAATCTTTGTTTTATTACATAGGTTCTTCATGTTTTCTATCCACTTGTCCTAGGAAACTCTTTTGACACCCATCTCCCTCCAAGTTCTAGACCTACAAGCTGATTCTTCCGTCTTTTCTTCTACTGTGAGTAGCAATCCTAAAGGGCATAGCCAGTATATTCTTTCAATGATATCTCTTTTTTAGGGTTGTCCTGGTTTGTGAGGACGTGTGCTTGGATCTAATCAATATTTCAAATAAACAGTTCAAAGGCAGGCGAAAAGGAAATCTTTATTTAACGTCACATCGTATAATTTTTCTCAATTCTGACAATGAAGATGATTTAAAGTCGTTTAGTATTCCGTTTGTCAGTGTAGAAGGAGTAAGTACAATTTTTGGCTTTTAGTTATTCATTTTTTTCTGTTTACTTTTTCTTCGAAATTTATTTGTATTAATCAAAAGCTTTTGTTGGAAAAAACTAAAAAAATTTCTTTGTCTATGCACACTGATTTGGATATTGTTCAAAAGTGCCATATAGCAATTCCCATACTTAGTTTCTTGTAGATCTTAAAAATTTTGGATTTCAAAAATTGATATAATTTAAAAAAAATTCTATAGTGAATGAATACTTAACAAACAATAAATAACATCCTTTTTGGCCTTGCTACAAGTATATCACCATACATAACAGTATATATGAATCTGGGTTTTAATAATGTATAAGCCTTATATCTGATTATTGAATTGAAGCATTATTTGTCAGCAGTAGACTACATTTTTGTGGTCAAAATGGACTTACCCTAACAAACCTGTTAAGTTCCTTATGTAGATTGAAATATAGTTCTTAAATTGTTTTAAAGAATTTTTAAGTTTAAATTTTTTAAAGATTCTTATGATGATTTAAGATTATGGAATTGAATTGAATTTATCTATAACCTGTTGTAAATGTAACAACCAACAGAGTATAAGTGAAAAAAAAGAGAAAAAAGCAAAAGAAAAAGACAGACAAAGAATTTATTCTCTACATCACTGTTGTCAAAATGGATCTACTCTATTAAGCCTGTTAAATCTGTTACGTAGATTGAAATGAAGCTTTTATATATGGGAGTTTTAAGATTTTTCAGTGTCAAGTGAAAATATAAAGCAAGGACACAAATCTGTAAAAGACTGAATTATAGAAACATTTTAGGCAACATTTAAGGGGATATGGTAACAGAGAATTTCTTGGGTGAATGTTCATAATTACCAAAAGATGCATTTTTATCCTTGTATTTTTCTAGGGTGTACTTTAGATAGCCTTGTTTTTGTATTACTAACAGTTAAATCTTTATACAATAGGCTACTAACAAAGCAAAAACAAATATTGCCTCGTATTTATAATAAATCCTGACGCAAACTAGGGACCCCCCCCCCCCAAAAAAAAAAAACAAAACAACAACAACTGTTATTACAATTCCTCTGAAAAATCTCATTCCCGCCCCCCCCCCACTAAACTATTAATAAATTATTCTCAAATTAATATGTGCCTAAGGAACTTGAGTGAATCCTATGCTTATGATCCATGCCTCACCACAATCCCCAAAACATACGAGCACTCACCCAATCACAAAATATATAAAAAAAAATCCCTTTTCACACCACACAAGAATAAAATCATTCAAAAATCAATCAATCGATATATATCTAGATTATTAGTTAAAATGAATGCTTAGCCTTAGTATTTAAAAACAAATACTTAATCTTGCTTGTGTATTTTATCCTTTGCCCAAATGGCTCTTCTTTTCCTTTGTCCCTTTTCTAATGGGATTTTTTCTAAAGCCTTAGGGTGACATAAATAGAGCAGGGCTAAGGTGATTGCATATTTTATTCACAATCTTTAATAGTTTTTCTTGAAAATTGATTGTTTTCGAGAATACAGTCTCTGAGAGTCATATGTCTTATGCTTCGGCCTTCTCAATTTGTGAGACCCTTGATGGATTGTGAGCTAAGTACCCAGGTAACCCTTTTTCACTTTTATGAGCATATCTAAACATTTAACCATACCCTAATATCAGGTCACATCTTACATAAGGCAGGGGAGATTAGAGTATTTTGTTTGTTTCTTAAATAGTTTTGTAAACTATAAACTGGTTTATTTTTCACCCAAGAATTCCTGCTCTTCTATTACTTAGGATTATATATTAGGTCAATCTCCTAGAAGTTAAATTATGCCAGTGCTTCTTTTGAAGATCTTAATAGGCTGTGTGCTAAAGAACCTATAGTCGAATCTACCCACAAAATAAAGACTGCGCCTTGTATCTCCCCCCATCTATGCTTACACATGCTGTCATCGCAAATGCTTGAAGTACAAATGAACATTATAGTATTTAGGTTTTAATTAAATGAAACTTTCCTGACATACTGAATGCTTAAGTAAAATCCTTGCTGTGTCTGTTTTATTAGTCTGCTATGATGGAACTTCATTAAAAGGACATTCTAGTTCCTATTTTATATAGTCTTTCTCTCCATATAAAATGTTTGTTCTTGCCCCTCCACCTCTACCTTACCCTCTTCCTGTCCCTTGCAAAAATAAAGTTGCGATCCTTTTCTTTAGGAACCACATAGAAGATAAACTGTAAAATTAAAAATTATCTCTATTTATTGTGAACTATATCTTACATGTTTGTTTTTGAACAATAATTTAAAGCAATATAAATTTTAGGTTGATCTGGTGCAGCCACTTTTTAGTGGTAACTATTTAAAGGGTAAAGTGAAGGCCCAGCCAAATGGTAACTTTGAAGGTGAAGTCAACTTTAAGCTTTTTTTCACGCATGGTGGTGCCACCGAACTGCGTCAAGCAGTGCTTTCTGCTGTTACCATGGGTAAAATATAAATATTGTTTTCATATGTTTCCACCTATTTTCTTTGCATACTGCATGATTCTGTGTTGGCTCAACACTACATTTCAATCATGGTAGCAGTAACAGAATAGACAGTAGTAACAGACCAATTGCAGAAATTGAAAATATATTTTTCCGAAAAAATGAGCACTTTTTTTTTATTTTCACTAAATTTTTGTTTCCTTCTCTTACTTAGGTAGCCTAGAGTTCAGTAAAAATAACAGTTTTACTTCAAGTATTTTTGCTACCGAAAAATAATAAAGGAGCTATAGACTATTATATAAATAAGGACTTAATGGATCAAGCATTTGTTATCTTAATATTGAGACGAAATACTGGTTTTACTATCTTGGAGTATCAGTGTACCTTTGCCAAAAGACAGGCTTTTTCACATATTTGAATTCACACACTCACGAAAACTATATTATTGTTGCTCTTCTTGACACCTTAAGATTAAGTTTTTGGTTATGAAAAACTAGTTTTTAGAGGTTTTTTTACTTTTTTTAGAGGTTTTTGGTTTTTTACTTTTTAGAGGGGTGTTAGTTGGTGTATTAGCGACATCTATTCTAAAATTAAAAGCTAGATGGCGTAAATGTAAAAACTCCAGTGTGTGTACCTGCAATGGTATTGGGCTTTATAAATTTTAGCAGATTTCAAACCCAACTATTTTTAATTAAAGTCAAACCCACGTTTCTAAATGCATTAGCTAGTACATTACCTTATTGTATACCTCAGAGTTTGAGAGATGTCAATAAATAGTAAGTGTAGAAATTATTGATAATCTATTTTGGGCGTTACGGATTGTAATGTTTCAATTAAAAGTTAAAATACTTTTGAGAAAAAAGATAAAAATGAGCTTTCTAGTAAGAATCCAAATCATATTTTGAATTTTCTGCAAGCAAAGTTCATATTGAGTTTTTCAACCCAGGACATGGAGGAAGAATAGTTTTTTGGGTAATTTTATCATTGACTTTATTGGGGTATATTAGTCAGAAAATTTGAAAAAAAAGACACATTTTCTCATTAGATTCTGAAAAAAATACGTTCTCCTCGGTCTCCTCCTAGATTTTCATGATCTGACGCCACTGAGTATACGCCTTTTAATGATGATTATGTAAAATTTTCCAAGGGTTAATCCTTCTGAAACGGAACTTTAAGCAGCCAATGCCACATAGTATTAAGTGAAACAAGTTACCTGAACTGAATTTGAATTAATTAAACTTAGGA
The DNA here is from genome assembly GCF_032884065.1 of Artemia franciscana. NCBI lineage: Eukaryota > Metazoa > Arthropoda > Branchiopoda > Anostraca > Artemiidae > Artemia > Artemia franciscana. The sequence continues at coordinate 48,319,930 of NC_088863.1, read as the reverse complement.
AATACTAATACAACATTCAAATACTAATAAAACATTCAAACATTAATGAATCTTGGGTCTTCTTCTTTGATTTAATCATACAAAGTTAAATAAAAGCGTAAAAAAATTAACTGTTGTAAAATATATATTCCTCAAAAATTATAATTTATTTTTTAAAATCAAATTAGAAACGGAAATGAATTATTTATTTGTTCCCATATTTTCTCAACACCTGAAAATACTGCTAGTCTCATATAGCCTTGAGCTATGTAGAAAAAAAAACGAAAATACTGTAACAATTGATAAAAACTGACTCACAAACAGATAAAAGTAAAGCAAACAGGAAATACGATTCATTGATACTAGTTGCGTATTATAAAGTAAGACCTCTATCATTTTTTGGTTAGTTTTTTTTTTGTATAGCCTATGACCATGCCATATAAGATTGTTAGAGGGGGGTTGAGGAGAATTTGTCAAACTGTAAACCAAATCGTGATAATGTCCATTAAGTTATTAATGTAAAAATGCAAAATTAAAGTCAAAACTATTTTCCTAGTAGTGCTAGTAGCTGGCATATTATCATATTATTAGACGTCTTTATGGCCTTTATCATATTATTAACGTCTTTATGGCCTTTATCATATTATTAACGTCTTTATGGCCTTTATCATATTATTAACGTCTTTATGGCCTATCGCAGGGTAGGAAAGTATTAATAAATAGTTGAAATTGTTGAAAGAAATTAATTTGGGACGTTGAATGACTTTCATATTTCAATTTAAATTAAAATATTATTTAAGGAAATAGAGAAAAGTGTGCATTCTAGAGAGAACCCAATTCATTTTTGGATATTTTTGCAAGGAATGTTCATCTTGGGGCTTTCAACTTTGCTGGACACAGGGCATTCATCTTCTCCCATAAAGGGAACAGTTTTTTGAGCCTTGTTTTCAGGCCACGCACATTCAACACGGGTTGTGCAGATTATCGTATTGAGTGCCATGTTCAGCACCGGTAAATGTATTCTCAGAATCTATGTTCAACCATGTTGTTCTGGCATGTTACAATTTTCAGGAGTCCGTTTCCAATACTTTTGGAAATTGTAACATGAAAATGCCTTAAATTTTTGCTGGGTTGGACACAGAAAATCTGAAAACGATTTTTGCCGTACCTGCCCAAAACTCGCTTCAAAAACACGTTTACCTTAAAACACAACTTTGGTAACCATAACAAGGTGTTATAGACTAAAACAGGCTTATAGAATGAAAATGGGCATAAAAATAGCAATCTAAAAGTGTTTCTTTTGTTGTTTTTGTATCTCTCCTTCTGAAGAGCTGCTATTCTTGACTTTTACCCTTTGTTTTAGTTTTTAAATTTCGGTGGCTCAAAATGGTCGATTTTTCATCCAGTAGAGCCCCCTAAAAACAATTAGAACGAGTCTTGCAACGACAAACAGTTATTTTTGGTGAATGAACCGCCACTCAGTTTAGGCAAGTATTTTTAGAATAAGAGAATGTTGAATTTTGAAATGCTTAATCCTTGAGAAGCTTGGTTGGTATAGCCAAGGTATTAGGAGACAAATTGAAGACCATCCTTCTAATGTGTAAAAAAGCTAATACCAATCAAACATTTATGATATTATCTCTAAATGTGAAATTTTTATTACATTAAAATTTTCTTTTGTTATTGTAAATATTTGAATAAAAAATTTGTTGAACTTATTTATTTAATTTAGCTTAAGAACTATACTTCAATTTAAGAATATTTGATTACATCATTTTTATTATTAATAAATTTTAATAGAAAAAGGTGAATATCTAATAAAATGCGCTAAAGACATGCAATTAGGGTCTACTGAATTGTCTTGCCTAAAACCAAATTGGCAACAATGGAACATTTGTGTTTAGTCTAATAAGAAAAACTAGGTAGAACCATTGCTTGCATTTGTATATGACTTACAAATCATAGTTTAAACATGTCTTATTGTAGTTAATAATTCATCTCAATTAAAGCTTTGTTTGAGTTTCAATTCCCTGCTCTTAAGTTTATTTATATGCTCGACTCTCCTCTCAATGACACATTCTCTCGGAAATAAATGTATCATTCCAAACAAAAGTGTAAACATGTCTGAATATTATGCATTGTTATTCAAGGAGGTGGGGTGCAAATGGAAAAAAACATTGTTTCATGCTTAGATTGTAGACAAATCTTTCGTTGGATCTTTTGGGGATTCTCCATACTATTTTATTTTTGTTTCTCGCCATTGTGTTTTCTATGCCAAATTGTTTTACATTCTTTTTAATTGTTTCTTGCTTATTGCTGTTCGTGTTTTGTTTTTAATTCTTGTTGCCTTTTTATTTTGAATTAGAAATACTAATTTTGCCCATCTGGGATCGTGAATGACATTCTTTAAAAATAAGTTTGTTGTCTTACCCTTCTATGTGTGACTTTTATTTCCAAAAATTGCATACGCTCATTTCTAACTTTATTGAAGCTAAAGATCATGCACCTGATCAGATGTTTGATAACCCGCCTCCTTACGAAGCCCCACCTCCATATGGTTTCTTTGACGCTCCAGCTCCTGCTTACAATCCACCACAAGGGTCCTACTATGGTTGGTCAGCTCCCGTCGCTTCTGTTGCCTCTGGACCAGGTATACTAACTTAATTTTTATAGGGCTAATTATAATGCTCTCAGGTCAGTGGTACTCGACTGATTTCAGGGCATGGCCCAATTATACATTTCTAATGTCCAGATCCCCCCTTGTGAAGTTTCAATTTTGTTACTAAGAATGTTATGTGTATTCACCCGAAGGAAGCTTAAAAGGCCATTAGCTTAATATATGTTTTGAGGCGTCCTCAAGGTCTATTTTATGCTAATAAAAAATATTATCTGTATAAAACGTGGAGGTGGCATCATCCATGTGAAAAATGTTATTTGTTCAAATTAAGGCACTTAAATATCGTCAGGTAAAGGGTGAACGTCCTGCCCGTGACCCACCAAAATATTGCCATACGGCAATCACCGGTGGTGATTGCACTCACGTTGGGAATCATGGCTCTAAGTACACATAGGAGAAAAGAGAAAGTTGTCTTTTCAGTAAGGCTCTGACAGGAGCGAAATTTTTCTCTGGATTTCAGTTTTCCCTTTAATCCCATATATTGAAATGTTAATGTGGTGGTGAATATTTGGATAACCTCTGTTGTTTATTACTTTAGGTTCAGGCACTGTGAGGTCAAATAGGTTCAAGTTTTATCAGGCATTTTAACATGTTTTTTTATACACTACAGCAACAGCTAAGTAAATTTAAGGTTATTTTTTTTTCCTAAACAACAGCTGCTCGGAAGACTCCTGTGTGAACCTAATGACAATTAAGTGATTTTTGCTTTCACGAATATTGAATGAATCTTTTTCTGTCTTGACCTTGAGTCACAGTTTTAAAATACAGTTCGCTGAACGTCCAAATGTTTAGAATAAATAGAAGCTTCTTGAATCTTCTTTTTGTTAAAAATCTTCATTAGGCCTCTCCTGTAAGGTCTTATCGGGGGGGGGGGGGGGGTACCAGGTTTAAATTCCCCTTCTGTAATTTTTGTCCAACTTGTAAAAACTTAACAAAATACATATAGTTTTTTGGGTGCGTTTAAAAAATGCATAAAAACCCCTGGACAAAATACCCTCTCCCCCTCCCCCGAACAACAATGCTGGATACGCTCAGTTTAAATGTGAGTTACTTTTAGCCTTAAGGATTTTAAGTGGGGGAATAAATTTTGTATATGTTTAGTATGACCTTTACTTATGTATAACATCAATTTATACATGAAAAAAGAATTATCTTTAAACATGATCAAAATATTCGATGTGGTAATAAAGCTGTTTTCACAGAACGTACATAGTTTTCTGTGCTAAGTGATTAAATTGAGTTATGTTAAATTTAACATTTCGAAATTAAACAAGTCCTTTCACATAAGCTAGCACTAGTATCCATGAAACCGTCATAGTCCTATTTTAAAGTTATCACGATCATCATAAGCAAACTATTCAAAAGCTATAAATGTGTAATGGAGATTCAAGTCCTTATCGAGTGTGAAAGGCTCATTAGAAAAAGTTCATTTAATTACAAGTTCCATTAATCTTCCATCTCTTCCAGAAAATTTCATTCGATGCTACTATGTATTGACTCTTTCCTAACGTAACAAATCTTATGTGACACAAAGTTATATAGGCCGCCGGAAGGACGGGCAGATGTCAGGTTAGCGGGCTGAAGAAAGTTAGAAGAGAGTTAAAAGCTTGTCACGAGCACCATTAACATATTGATAAAATAACGACATGGTTGAATTAGAGATCATCATCACTTAAAAATTAAACACGGGCAGATGAATTCAATCTTCCCGAGGCCCTTTGAACGGGGTGGTGCTTCTTAAGCTCCGGACACACCAAGCTATTGCTACGATGATTCCCTCCACAATTAGTGCACTTAACAATCTGAGAAGAATATGCTTGGTCCTTGTTAGTGTGATCCCCTCTACATTTGTTACCTTTAACAGGGTTCTTACAGCCCTTACAAAATGCCCAAATCCTTGGCAATTTAGGCACTGCTTAGGCTTTTCAATTGGGAGAGTCACTCGGAAAAGGCAATATTCAATCTTGATGCCAAAGTCGATTGCGATATCAGGTTCTTCACTAGTTTTAAAGTTCAGCTGCACTATTCTATAACTTCCGTACCTTTTCGTACTTACAACGCTGCTATCAAGCCCTGGAATCTGGGAGACATTATAATCAGGATTCATCTTGATAATTCCGTTAAAAGGTATTATCCATTTAACGGTATGTCCCGGTCGTCATCAATGACGACCGGGACACTCAGAGAAAGCGACCGGGACACAGGGAATGTTCGACTAGCAATCACCATCAACAAAGCACCGGGACACAAATGACGACCGGGACACAGGGAATATAAATGACGAGCGGGACACTCAAAGAAAAATTACATACCGGGACACAAATGACGACCGGGACACAAATGACGACCGGGACACAGGGAATATAAATGACGACCGGGAACCTCAAAGAGAAATTACAGACTGGGACACCCGGACACAAATCACGACCGGGACACAGGGAATATAAATGACGACCGGGACACAGGGACACAACTATAACGGGGACGCCGGGGGCACAGGCGGGATATATAAATGACGACCAGGACACAGGCATTATTCGAATAGAAATTACAGACCGGGACACAAATGACGACCGGGACACAGGGAATATAAATGACGACCGGGACACACAAAGAGAAATTACAAACTGGGACACCGGGACACAGGGAATATAAATGATGACCGGGACACAGGGACACATCATTATAATAATGAGGTATAGATCTGAATACAGATTGTTTTTCCCATGGACAATTATGTTGCATGTTCAAGAGTCAGTAAACCTGACAATCCATTTATATGCACAGACAATTGAACAGCGAAGAATGAATTTATTTTGAGTGAGATTTTTAATATGTTTCATCGATTGTTTTTAATTGAATGAAAGAGACATTAACATATAGTGTGTTTTCTTCATTAATTTGAGATTATTTTGAGTTAAGTAGCGGTCTCGTAATCTTTTTTGTTTTTTAATCAACAGCAAAAATAAAAAGAAAATTAAGCCTGAATCCTAGATAGAGCATAAGATAACCATCTAATAGATGTTTATATTCTAATTATTACTGGTGTAGAAGACATGCAAGGTCGTATCCAGGGGAGGGGTTTACTGGGTTTGACCTCTCCTGTAAAAGTTTTGCCCGAATCCTAAAAAAGTCAGAAATATTCATATAAACAAATTTATGATACGTTTTTGAATTTTTTTGTACCCCTCCTCCCCCTCCGGTCTGAACAAAAATCTCGGATACATATTTGAAGACAAGATGCGGAAAAGTGGCTTGTGAGTGAAAATTTTGAGCCTAACTTTCACGAAGTCTTCATTTCCCGTTTGCCTAGCAAGAGCTAGAAAGTAGGACTTTTTTAAGGCTTTGGAAAATTTGTCCGAAAATTTTCTAAATTAGTAAATTTTTTAGTTCTTCTGTTCCAGTCTCGGAGAGATAAACACAACGCTTAAACACCATAAACGTGAACTTCAAATATTAGCAGGACTTTACCATTTTTTGTACAGTGATACTGCCTTTGAGGATGCTTACAGTTTTATTTATTTTAAACAGAAATGGAAAAGACTATAGACTTTTCTTGTTCATGGATCTGTTGTGATTTTTGAAAGAATAAAAACTTCGTATTTATTTGTTTTCTAACTATTAGAAGGATTGCTCAGCCTCTTACTAAGATGAGCTGGAGGGATACTGCTGAAAAATGAGCCATACTAGCAACAAAATTTGTTTTACACTGATTTTTATAGTACATACACCTGTGAGCTCCAAAGGAGAGGTGGGGGGTTAAAGACATTTTCATATTCCCCTGAAGATGGTCGAAAGTTGATCCATAATTTCAAAGAAAATTGTGTAAAATAGGCAATTTTGTTTCAGATCTACAGGCTGCCGAAGCTGCAGGATGTCTAAACGGAGGTCAGATGGAGGATGGCTCAAAGGTTTCAACTGAAGCAGCTGCCGCTTTCCAAGGTGTTCAACCATCTGCTTCTAACTATCAGAACGGCCCTCCAGACTATGCTCCTCCGCCATATGTATGTTATCTTTTTTGCTAAAGATCGTTTCTAACCCTTTATATTTACGGAGTAATCTCAGAGAATCTACTTTAACTAGTCTAAATCGGTTGCTGTAATACAAAAGGCACTATAAGTCTTTTTTTTTACCAATATTGTACACTAATCTGTTCATTCTATTGTTTCGTACCAGACTTCGCTACCAAAACACTTAGAAATGAATGTGTTCTTTCTCTCAAAAATACATTGCATTCATTGTGTATAATATAACCTATTAGGCATCGGATTCGTTTTGTATTGTATGTTTGCATATTTTCTATGTGCATGTGCTCGTTGTGCCTTTTCTTTCCGAAGCTCTCCATCGAAATATATTTTAACATATTTGCCATTACCAAATCTTACTGTTAATTAAAAGCATATACCTTTTGACGTACAGATATCAGTTTTAAAGGCCTTGAAAGGTTCACAAGAACCTCGAATTTTTTTTTTCATGAAAGATTTGTCTTGTATAAATTTCCAAGACAAATTTGTCTTGTATAAAGACTTTCTTTATCTTGACGTAAATACTTGTGAAACCCCACTGGCTGTACAAGATGTAGGCCTATGACAAAAACGAAGAACAAAAAAAGTACGAAGAAAACCAACCTCAAGTACGAAGTACGAAGATTTTATTGTATACATATACATTACACATACAAGTGAAAATTGATTATTGTTGATGTGAGCCTTAAATGCGGATTTGGAATTTTGTGAGACGATGTCACGAATTCTGATATAGTATGATGAATCTGTTTTAACATATTTTTCTTTTTACTTTCAACGATCCAATAAGACTGGTTTTTAGCAAAATAGGGTTTTCTGTCTTCTTTTTTTGAACTTTTAAGGGCCACGGAAAGTATCCAGGATTTTACACTCTTTTAACTCTAATTTTTTTTACAGAGTGAGGCGCCACCTAATCCCAAACAAGACGGCACCCCTTATGACTTTGGTTAAGAACAACGTTTTTGGTAACAACGCTTTCACCCATTCTTCAAAGGAGTTACTATTTTCACAATTCTATTTATTAATATATTTCGCAATATTTTATAATTCCTGTATTAACTTTTAGAGACTTAAGTTTTTTGCAGCAGTCTAGACAAGCAAAGCACTTGACCTGTCTGCAAAACTCTTTTGTAGAATCTTTAGGATTGCTCATTTTTTTCTTTGCTTTCCAACTATTGACAGGGTTTGGTTGGTGATCATTGCTCATTCCTGTAGCTATATAACTTTTAGGGACTTTCCGTTTGAGCGTGGAACAACCAAAAAACAGGTCCTTAGAATGCATTGAAACAACTGCACCCTGACTTCACAGGTGTATTTCTTCATTTGTTTCTAGTGGAAAATGGGAGGGACTTAATGGATCACATGTAATTAATTCTCACCTGTATCCACGCTGGGATACTTTTTCAAGTATTCCACTCAAGAAAATCGCTTCTGACATATAACATTTGAATATTTTCTCACCTATATGCACTCTGATAGAGATAGAAAAGCAGGGGTCGGCCCTGTTCAAAAAGAAGGGGTTGACGGAGATTCAAAGAAAAAACAGAAACGGTAAAAAACGTCGATAAAAAAACAGAACAGAAACAAAGAAACGGAATTCCGTTTTTTTTTACCGAAAAACAGAAACAGCTGGTTGTTTTTCTTTTTAATTGTCTTTTTATAGATATTTCCATTTTTTCCCGTTTCTTAGGCATATGAAATTAAAACGAACATTGAAAAACATTGATCAATTAAAAAGACCACATATAAAAAAGGACCAAAATTCCCCCCCCCCCTAAACAACCAACCAGTCCCTAGTTCCCCCTCCCTCCAGCTGAAATTTAGTCTCTTCCAAAATTTGATCAAAACTAAGGTAAATCTGCATAATCCAAGCATCAACAGAAACAGATTAACATATTCAACTTTCAATAAATAAGCATTACATATTGAGACATGACGATTATGACATGTAACTCGTGGATTATCAGAGTGTATTCGATAAACAGCAAGGTCATGTGAAAATTC
>NC_088863.1:48291425-48311145 GCF_032884065.1 Artemia franciscana | reverse complement strand
ATTCTTTCAAATGACCACGGAGGTAAAAAAAAAGTGTTAGAGATGTTTGCTCTGTCCACCTTGAAGGCTAGATTTCCAGACTTTGATCTAAGAAATTTCAGTTTAACTCCACTTGGGCATTCCGTATTTGGCTCCATTTGTATAGAATCAGTTCTGTTCTACACCATTCCCAATATTCATATAAAAACGCCTTCGAAATTCGGCTCTGCTGATCGATTTTGCTTTCACCGAAGTGTAATTTCCTCCCTGCTTAATTGGTTTTGCGTTTTCCCTGCTCTACGGAGCATATCTTTGTTTCCCAGATCTTTTTGTGTGTCACATAGGTTAGGTCTGCTTGAATTTGGATAGGATTTGTAAAACTCTTCAAATTTTAGTTGTGTTTCAGAAATGCTTGCGTGGCATTCCTAGAAAACATCCCTGTTTTTTTTTTTTTTTTTTTTTTTTCTTTTTAGGGATGCATGTCACCTCATTCTGACTGAACTTTAATTTAGTTGGATGGAAGAAAGCTAAATTTATTTTTATTAAGTGACTTTTGGTTTGCCATATACTTTATTTTTTTCAGCTGAAAGAGTAATATTAAAACTTAAGACGAACAGAAATTATTCCACATATAAGGGGAACTGCTCTCTTCTCAGCGCCTTGCTCATTACGCCAAAGTTTATCAGTGCTTTAATTAAGCTTCTTATTCTGATTCAATAGCGCTTGTGTTTCCGCAGTCGGTCCTAAAGAACTAGGACAAAGGGTCAAACTTTAGTCGAAAGGGTTAGGAGCCGAGAAGGGGGGCGGCTCCCCCGTTTACTTTCAGTTGAAAACTTGAACTTTTCTGAAACTTTCTTTATTTAATGTCTGATCGTTTTTCAAATGATACTCAGGCATGAGATATGATGGAGGTACTGCCCCCCCCCCTCCCAAAAAAAGCAATTTCTTGCTGTTAAATTTACATATGTCAATAATGAGAAATTGATTAGTAGCACCCCACTTTTTCATTTTTCCTGTTTAAGAATTTAAATGCTGGATATAAATTAAAATTTTAGATAAGATTTGAACACTTAGTCAAAATTTTCGATGAACAATAGTTCGTTGAATAAGTCCTTAATAATATTCGTTTGTGTATTATTGTGTATAATTGAAACATATCAGTAAGAAAAGAGAAATATTAATGTTGAAAATCACTTAAACAAACCTCTCGGTAACACCCCCCAAGACATTTCTAAGTGATTCTCGTGACGATAACTCCCCCCCCTCTGGCCTTTCCAACTCTGTGTCGATAGACTCGTGAACGTGATATTTATGCTGCATAGGAAATTTTTTCGCAATCTCAGGGTCACTTTACCCCCCCCCCTTTCTCTTGCACCAATAATAAAGGTGTGGACCAAAAATGTTTCAGGGAATACCAAGAGGTGTTTGATAACAGTTTCAATCATCCTTTTCCTTCTCAAAACTTGTTCTCTATTTACCACAAGGCTCAATTAGAGTTAGTATATTTGGAACTCTATGATAAAATACACTCTTTAGGCCCTACTTCATAGATGGCCAATTATGCACTCCTAAACATAATTCCATGAAAAATCGGATCAATCAACTCCGTTAAATCAATTCATATTTACAATTAATTTCTGATTCTGAATTTTTTTTTGAATTAATACATGTTTTGATTTTGACTCTCCGGAGATGAATAATTAAAACGAAATTTGCATTATTATTGTTTTTTTGGCTAAATGGATTTCTCATAGTTTCGATCGAATGTTTTTTAAGGAAAAAAGAGGGGGAGGAAGCATAGTTACCCCCTTTCAGTTTATTTTCAGCTTATTTTTTCATTTTTTTTAATAACGCTAGAGAATCATGTGCCCCCTTCATTGAAATTCTTTCCCCCCATGACAAATTCCTACACTGACGAAAATGAAGTAGTGTAATGAAACCCTTAATTTTAAAACAATCATTAGATAAATTTTTGAAAATCACCACGAAATCACGATGAAAATGAACCTGTTTTCATATATGAACGGGTCCAGCGGCAAAATATGTTTTATTTTTTGTGTTCCGGTTAAAGATTCTGAAAATCACCCGAAGATCAAACAAGTGGCGCAAAGGTACCAAAAAACTCCATTTTGTAAGATTTCTTATTTTTGATTCTTTCCTAAGATAAATATACTATGTAAACTGAGAGAATGTGACGTAATAAATAAGTTATTTGATTAAGTAAATTGATTGTGAATAATATATGTAAATTCCGAACTACCTGGAGTAAATTGTATATTTAATTAGTAAAACAACAAAGCCAATTTAGTTATGTAAATTAAGCAAGTTAAGTTAACTTAACCAATTAAGAGATTAAGTAAAATGAAATATAATTTAACATAAATACTTTGGAACTGATTATAATTTGTATGAGAAATATGTCTTATTATAATGAATAACTTAAACAGAATTGAAAAAGTAAATTAATTATGGTAAGCCAGTCAAATAAACACATTTAATGATTGAACCAATAAATTAAATTTACTAAGTAAATTAAACATTTTTATATATTTTTCTTAGTTGGTAAATTAAGTAAGAAACTATAAGATAAATAACAAGATATGATCCAATAAGCAGAAGCTAAAAAAACTTTAGCGTAAAGAGTGAGGAATTGAAAAGGAGGAAGCCCCCTTCATGCTGAGTAATTTTGTTTGTTTTGAGTTTTTATGTTACTCCTTACTTTCAGTTGAAAAGAACTTGAATTTTTATTTAATTTTTGCTAAACTAAACTTCTATACTGTTTATCTTGTGTTAAGACCAAGTCAACCTGTCTATAGACCATCGTGGTAAGCAGCAGATGTTCATGCTCATGCCTAAAAATCCCTTAATTTGTTATAGCTGTTAGTCACTATAATTTACATATGGAAAAAAATGAAATGTAATTTGTGCACTCGAAACACCGAACATGAAGTCCATGCAGGTATATATAGTTAGATAGATAAATAGATTATCTATCTATATTCACTTTAATATCGAAATATTTGAAGCTGAAATAACTAAATATTAAATGTAATAATTCGTTTTATTTTTTGCGTGTTTAGATTTCATTTGTTCGTTGATAGTAATTTCGATTTGTTTTAACTTCGAGTTATTATAAAACTTTGTTTCTGATCGTCTTAGATTTTGATATCGCTCTTAAAATATTTTCTTAAAATGTTTTCAGTAAAATGTTAAGTTTTTTTTTTATTATGATCGCAGTATGAATTTCGGGCGCAATATGAATATTCAGTCAAAATGTTCGATCAGCGTTGGTTCTTTGCGAATAATTTCTTAACAATATTTCTGCTATGGAATTTTGAGTGATTTAAAAAAAAAATAATTTCTGTTCATTTTTTATTGGCATAGTCTTTTCATCTTTTTGCTTTTTTCTATTAAACTCCATTATGCTCTCTTTTCTATATGATACTGGGGGGATAAACGCTGGACACCTTGCATGTGACCCTTGGACTATCACCTGTTTAAGTCAGAGGCAATACTATACCGTTACCAAAAAAAGAGCCATAAGGGTTGAATGTATTAACATTTATTTACTTGTTTTTTCCCAGAGTCACTTCATCTGTTCAAAATAGTAACTGGTTGAAAAGTAGGCTAAATCTTCAAAAGGGCACTGGAACTTCCGATTTCCAATTGAATGCGCCCACTCCGAAGTTTATTTGACCACCCTTCCTATGAAAAACTTATATCTTAACTATGGGAAACTTGTAAAACGTATAGTTCTGGCCCTGGGGAGTGGAAGGGGGGTTGTCAAATCCGGAGGCATGGCGTGTGGCCTTTGGACTATTAACTGAACCCTGTTCGACTCTACCCATTTAATTGAACCCTAATTCCATTTAAGTCCCGTTTAATTCAGCCCCCATTAAACTCAAACCGATTCAATTCGACCCACGTGCTACTGAACCTACATGTAACTCAGCCTCCATGTAGCTCAACCCCAATGCTACTCGACCTCCGTTTAACTCAGCCTCCATTTAACTTAACCCTGATACAACTCAGCCCCAGTACAATTTAACTCTAATTAAACCCAACCCCAGTTTAACTCAACCATAGTTGACTTAACTCCCATTCAACCCGATTACGGCAGCCATGAAATTCGAGTGTGTTTCGGCCCTGTATATGATTAAATAAAAAAAAAACTAATTTTTTTAGCTGAAAGTAAGGAGCGACATTAAAACTTAAAACGAACAGAAATTACTCCGTATATGAAATGGGTCGTCCCCTCCACAATCCCTCGCTCTTTACGCTAAAGCTTGTAATTGTTTTAAAAAGTAGAATTGTGGCAAAGAGTCAAACTTTAGCGTAAAGAGCGAAGGATTGTGGAGGGGACGACCCATTTCATATACGGAGTAATTTCTGTTCGTTTTAAGTTTTAATGTCGCTCCTTACTTTCAGCTAAAAAAATTAGTTTTTTTTTATTTAATTTCTGAACGTTTTTGAATTAATGCATGTTTGGTTTTGGCTCTCCGCACATAAATTATTAAAATGAAATTTGGATATTAATTCTTTTTTTGGCTAAATGGCTTTCTCTTAGTTTTGATCAGACGATTTTGAGAAATAAGGGGTGGAGAAGGAGGCCTAGTTGCCTCCAATTTTTCGGTTAAAAAGGCAACTAGAACTTTTAATTTTTAACGAACGTTTTTATTAGTAAAAAATATACGTAACTTAAGAATTAACTTATGTAACAAACTTTCATAACCTTATATTTTTATTATGTATACGAGGGGGTTTGTACCCTCGTTAATACCTCACTCTTTACACTAAATCGTAAGTTTTGTCCCAATTCTTTAAGAATGACCCCTGAATCAGAAAGGCCGTAGAATAAGGAGTTGAAATTACTAAAAATACTTTAGCATAAAGACCAAGGTATTTATCTCCTCCTAAATACCTCGCTCTTTATGCTAAAGTATTTTTAGAATCCCTCATATGCGTAATAATCTCTGTTCGTTTTAAGTTTCAATGCTACTTCTTCCTCTCATTTGAAAAAAACGTTTTCATGTTTATTTTTCATTGTTTTCTTATAGTAATGCTAGAGAATCTTGCGCCCTTTTCATTGAATTTTTCTTCCCCCATGACAGATTCCTCCAAGGAAAGATCCTCCAGCATAGCCCCCTCCCCTCAGCCCCACCCCCAAACAAAATAAAATCCCCCTGAAAACGTCTGTACACTTCCCAATAACCATTACTATATGTAAACACTGGTCAAAGTTTATAACTTGCAGCCCCTCCCCCAGGGATTGTGGGGGAGTAAGTCATCCCCAAAGACATAGTTATTGTGATTTTCGACTATGTTGAACAAAATGGCTATCTTAAACTTTTGATCCGTTGACTTCGGGAAAAAAATGAGCGTGGGAGGGGGCCTAGATGCCCTCCAATTTTTTTGGTCACTTAAAAAAGGCACTAGAACTTTTCATTTCCGTTAGAATGAGCCCTCTTGCGACATTCTAGGACCACTTGGTCGATACGATGACCCCTGAAAAAAAAAAAAAAAAAAAAAAATAAACACGCACCCGTGATTTGTCTTCTGGCAAAAAATACAAAATTCCACATTTTTGTAGATAGGAGCTTGAAACTTCTACAGTACGGTTCTCTGATACGCTGAATCTGATGGTGTCATTTTTGTTAAGATCCTACGACTTTTAGGGGATGTTTCCCCCTATTTTCCTAAATAAGGCAAATTTTCTCAGGCTCGTAACTTTTGATGGGTAAGACTAAACTTGATGAAACTTATATATTTAAAATCAGCATTAAAATGCGATTCTTTTGATGTAACTATTGGTATCCAAATTCCTTTTTTTTAGAGTTTTGGTTACTATTGAGCCGGGTCGCTCCTTACTACAGTTCGTTACCACGAACTGTTTGAAAATGTTTACTCATGTCAAATATGTTAGACTTAAGGATACATTGTTGCTTTTAGAGGGTAGGATAATTTTGTATTAAAGAAGCACAAAAAAAAGCTGAAATAAGAATTAACCACTGTATAATACCATATCATTCGTGTCAACTTTTATCACTTCCGACAAAACGGACTGAATTGTATATTTTTGGTTATTGTTGATTAAAGGAGGGTTGAGCTGAATGGGTTTGATTTGAATGGGGGTTTATTCAAATAGGGCTGGGATAAACGGAGTCGCCTTGCGCGAGGGTTGAGATAAATGATGGTCGCCTTAAACGGGGGTTGAGTGAATTTGATGGTTAAGTTGCTTGAGGGTTGAATTGCACAAGGGTTAGCCTAAGTTAAATGAGGTTGAATTTAACACGGGTTAAGTCGAAGGAGGTCTCAGTTGTATGATGTTTTATTTGAACGGGATTGGATTGCACGAATTAAATGATGGTTGAATGGCAAAAGGACTGAGTTAAACAGGAGTTGTGTTAAACGGGGATTGGGTTTCATGAGGGTTAAGATAAATGGGAACCGAACTTTGGACTAAATTGAGGGTGGCTATAAAAGAACATACACTAATGTTATGAAAAACTCACGTATTATTAGAAAAGATGCGAGTCACTTTTTATTAAAAAAAATGTGAAACTGTAAAACTACCTCACTGCTTTTTACTTGCTGCTCTTTAGCCTTTTTTGTGTTTATACATCTTGTTTATTCTTTTCTTTTATAAATAGATGAGGAGGAAAGTCGAACTTCGGAATCAAGAACATGCTCCCCCTCGAGTTCAGCTGCCAATTTACATTCAAATGTTTCTGCTTTACCAGTTTCTGAGGTACGTGATTATTTTTTTATTATAGAATGGAGACACACATACAATATGTATATATATGTATATATATAATATATATGTACGTATATATATATATATATATATATATATATATATATATATATATATATATATATACATATACATATACATATATCGTACATACATATATATATATACATATATCGATTTATATATACATATATATATATATATATATATATACACATACATATATATACATATATATATATATATATATATATATATATATATATATATATATATATATATATATTTATAATATATATATATATATATATATATATATATATATATATATATATATATATATATATATATATATATATATATATATATATATATATATATATATATATATATATATATATATATATGTATATATATATATATACATATATATATATATATATATATATATATATATATATATCTATATATATAAAAATAAGTTGTCTGTCTGTCTGTGGATCTGTGGATCAGTTGACGTCATGTTTCTGTGTCGGCTGACGTCATGAAATTAGTTGTCAGGTGACGTCATGTTTCTGTATCGGCTGACGTCATGAAATTAGTTGTCGTCATTTTTGCTTTGACGGTGACGTCATTCAAGTTATATAAGACATATGTTCACGTAGAAATCTATTAATGTTTAAGTTTACAATGACTGATGAAGATGCTCAAAGAGTCTATGCCAAAAAACTTGCTGCTGATAGTTCCTCGGCACGCTTTCTTTTCTGACTTTCTCTATCAGCAGCAAGTTTTTTGGCATAGACTCTTTGAGCATCTTCATCAGTCATTGTAAACTTAAACATTAATAGATTTCTACGTGAACATATGTCTTATATAACTTGAATGACGTCACCGTCAAAGCAAAAATGACGGCAACTAATTTCATGACTTAATTTCAGAACTTAATTTCTGTGTTGACTGACGTCATGAAATTAGTTGTCGTCATTTTTGTTATGACGATGCTTAGTATATTGTAAAACACAATATACCATTTAAAACACCAAAATGAACATGCTGGAGTAGTCACTCGGTGAGAGAGGGTGTCAGAACGGAGAATGAAGGTCCCAGGTTCAAATCGTAAAAACCAATAAAAAACTGAAAAGAAAAAAAGGAATAAAACTAAAAAAATTTTCATCTAAAAAACTAAAAAAAACTAAAAAAGGTAAAAACTAAAAGAACTAAAAAGAAAAAAAAAAAGGAAAAAAAACTGAAAAATAAAGGAGAAAAAGAAAACTAAAAAAATTTAAATAAAAATAAAAAAACTAAAAAGATAAAAACTTCAAAAAAAACTAAAAAGAAAAAAGAAAAAAACTAAAAAACCTAAAAAAAGGTCAAAACCAATAAAAAAAAAACTAAAAGGAAAAAAAGGGAAAAAATTAAAAATTTATTTCATCATATACCAATTCAAAAACGAATGTATACCGGGATGACGACCGGGACACAGGGAATATAAATGACACAACTACAACGGGGACGCCGGGGGGCACAGGGGGATATAAATGACGACCGGGACACCGGGACACAAGGAATATAAATGACGCCCGGGACACTCAAAGAGAAATCAGACTGGGACACCGGGACACAAATGACGACCGGGACACAGGGAATATAAATGACGACCGGGACACAGGGACATAACTACAAAGGGGACACCGGGGTGCACAGGGGGATATATAAATGACGATGGCGACTCAGGGAATGGTCGATTAGCAATCACCATCAACAAAGCTCAAGGGCAATCATTAGAATCATGAGGTATAGATCTGAATACGGATTGTTTTCCCATTGACAATTATATGTTGCATGTTCAAGAGTCGGTAAACCTGACAATCTATTTATATGCACAGACAATGGGACAGCGAAGAATGTTGTATATTCGCAAGTTTTACGTAGTTAAAAACATATATATATATATATATATATATATATATATATATATATATATATATATATATATATATATATATATATATATACTAGCTGTTGGGGTGGCGCTTCGCGCCACCCCAACACCTAGTTGGTGGGGGCGCTTCGCGCGCCCCCAAGCCCCCCCGCGCGCGTAAGCCGTTACGCGCCATATTAGTTACGCGCCATTGTAGTTGTGTCCCTATGTCCCACCTGTGAATATAGATATATATATATATATATATATATATATATATATATATATATATATATATATATATATAATATATATATATATATATATATATATATATATATATATATATATATATATATATATATATATATATATATATATATATATATATATATATATATAATATATATATATATATATATATATATATATATATATATATATATATATATATATATATATATATATATATATATATATGTTTTTAACTACGTAAAACTTGCGAATATACAACATTCTTTGCTGTCCCATTGTCTGTGCATATAAATAGATTGTCAGGTATACGGACTCTTGAACATTCAACATATAATGGTCCATGGGAAAACAATCCGTATTCAGATCTATACCTCATGATTCTAATGATTGCCCTTGAGCTTTGTTGATGGTGATTGCTAATCGACCATTCCCTGAGTCGCCATCGTCATTTATATATCCATCGTATTTTATATATTTTTTTCTTTTTAGTTTTTTTGTAGTTTTTACCTTTTTTTTAGTTTTTTTAGTTTTTTTTTACTTATGTCCTGGTCGTCATTTATACTCCCTGTGTCCCGGTGCTTTGTTGATTGTTAATCGAACATTCCTTTTGTCCCGGTCGCTTTCTCTTTGAGTGTCGTCATTTATTTAGATTGTCAGGTTTACCGACTCTTGAACATGCAACATATAATTGTCCATGGGAAAAACAATCCATATTCAGACCTATACCTCATGATTCTAATGATTGCCCTTGAGCTTTGTTGATGGTGATTGCTAATTGAACATTCCCTGTGTCCCGGTCGTCATTTATATTCCCAGTATCCCGGTCGTCATTTGTGACCCTGTGTTCCAGTCTGTTATTTCTCTTTGAGCGTCCCGTTCGTCTTTGTTTGATGGTGAGCTTTGTTGCCCCTTGAGCTTTGTTGATGGTGATTGCTAATCGAACATTGCCTGTGTCCCCGTCGTCATTTATGTCCCCCCTGTGCCCCCGGCGTCACCGTTGTAGTTGTAGCCCTGCGTCCCGGTCGTCATTTATATTCCCTGTGTCCCGGTCGTCATCCCGGTATACATTCGTTTTTGAATTGGTATATGATGAAATAAATTTTTAATTTTTTCCCTTTTTTTCCTTTTAGTTTTTTTTATTGGTTTTGACCTTTTTTTAGGTTTTTAGCTTTTTTATTTTTTCTTTTTAGTTTTTTTTGAAGTTTTTATCTTTTTAATTTTTTTTATTTTTATTTATATTTTTTTAGTTTTCTTTTTCTCCTTTATTTTTCAGTTTTTTTCCTTTTTTTAGTTTTTTTTTCTTTTTTAGTTCTTTTAGTTTTTACCTTTTTTAGTTTTTTTTAGTTTTTTAGATGAAAATTTTTTTAGTTTTTTTCCTTTTTTTCTTTTTAGTTTTTTATTGGTTTTTACCTTTTTTTTAGCTTTTTCAGTTTTTTTTCGTTTTTTCTTTTTACTTTTTTAGTTTTTATCTTTTTTATTTTTTTTTATTTTTATTAATTTTATTAGTTTTCTTTTTCTCTTCTATTTTTCAGTTTTTTCCTTTTTTTTAAGTTTTTTTTTTAGTTTTTAGTTTAGGTTTTTTTTTAGTTTTTAGTTTTTTAGTTTTTTTAGTTTTTTTAGTTTTTTAGCTTTTTTATTTTTTTTATTAGTTTTTAGTTTTTTTGTAGTTTTTGCCTTTTTTTAGTTTTTTCAGTTTTTTTTTAGTTTTTAGTTTTTTACCTTTTTTTACGTTTTTTACGTCACCTGATCCACAGATCCATAGACAGACAGACAACTTATTTTTCGGCGTCACCGTTGTAGTTGTAGCCCTGCGTCCCGGTCGTCATTTATATTCCCTGTGTCCCGGTCGTCATCCCGGTATACATTCGTTTTTGAATTGGTATATGATGAAATAAATTTTTAATTTTTTCCCTTTTTTTCCTTTTAGTTTTTTTTTATTGGTTTTGACCTTTTTTTAGGTTTTTTAGCTTTTTTATTTTTTCTTTTTAGTTTTTTTTGAAGTTTTTATCTTTTTAATTTTTTTTTACTTTTATTTATATTTTTTTAGTTTTCTTTTTCTCCTTTATTTTTCAGTTTTTTTCCTTTTTTTAGTTTTTTTTTCTTTTTTAGTTCTTTTAGTTTTTACCTTTTTTAGTTTTTTTTAGTTTTTTAGATGAAAATTTTTTTAGTTTTTTTCCTTTTTTTTCTTTTTAGTTTTTTATTGGTTTTTACCTTTTTTTTAGCTTTTTCAGTTTTTTTTTTCGTTTTTTCTTTTTACTTTTTTAGTTTTTATCTTTTTTATTTTTTTTTATTTTTATTAATTTTATTAGTTTTCTTTTTCTCTTCTATTTTTCAGTTTTTTCCTTTTTTTAAGTTTTTTTTTTAGTTTTTAGTTTAGGTTTTTTTTTAGTTTTTAGTTTTTTAGTTTTTTTAGTTTTTTTAGTTTTTTAGCTTTTTTATTTTTTTTATTAGTTTTTAGTTTTTTTTGTAGTTTTTGCCTTTTTTTTAGTTTTTTCAGTTTTTTTTCTAGTTTTTAGTTTTTTACCTTTTTTTACGTTTTTTACGTCACCTGATCCACAGATCCACAGACAACTTATTTTTTTATATATATATATATATATAATATAATATATATATATATATATATATATATATATATATATATATATATATATATATATATATATATATATATATATCTATATATATAAAAATAAGTTGTCTGTGGATGGATGGATGGATGGATGTGTGGATGGATGTGTCAGGTGACGTCACCTGAAAAAACTGGATTAGGTGACGTCAAAACTGAAAAAACTAAAAAAAGGCAAAAACTACAAAAAAAACTAAAAACTAATAAAAAAAATAAAAAAGCTAAAAAACTAAAAAAACTATAAAGGTAAAAACCAATAAAAAACTAAAAAAAAAACTGAAAAAACTAAAAAAAGGCAAAAACTACAAAAAAAACTAAAAACTAATAAAAAAAGTAAAAAAGCTAAAAAACTAAAAAAACTAAAAAAACTAAAAAAAGGTAAAAAACTAAAAAAAATAAAAAATAAAAAAAAAACTAAAAAAAAGGAAAAAACTGAAAAATAAGCTAAAATAAAGGTAAAAACCAATAAAAAACTAAAAAAAAAAAGGAAAAAACTAATAAATGACGACACTCAAAGAGAAAGTGACCAGGACAAAAAACTAAAAAAAAAGGCAAAAACTACAAAAAAACTAAAAACTAATAAAAAAAATAAAAAAGCTAAAAAACTAAAAAAACTAAAAAAAGGTAAAAAACTAAAAAAACTAAAAACTAAAAAAAAACTAAAAAAGGTAAAAACTAAAAGAACTAAAAAAGAAAAAAATAAATGACGACACTCAAAGAGAAAGCGACCAGGACAAAAGGAATGTTCGATTAGCAATCAACAAAGCACCGGGACACAGGGAGTATAAATGACGACCAGGACACAAGTAAAAAAAAAAATTAACAAAACTAAAAAGAAGGTAAAAACTACAAAAAAACTAAAAAGAAAAAAAAACTAAAAACTAATAAAAAAACTAAAAAATCTAAAAATCTAAATAAACTAAAAAAGAAAAAAAAAGGAAAAAAATAAAGGAGAAAAACAAAACTAAAAAACGAATGTATATACAGACCGGTACACCGGGATACAAATGACGACCGGGACACAGGGAATATAAATAACGACCGGGACACAGGGACACAACTACAACGGGGACACCGGGGGAAACAGGGGGATATAAATGACGACCGGGACAAAAAAACTAAAAAGAAATAAAAACTAAAAACTAATAAAAAAAACTAAAAAATCTAAAAATCTAAATAAGCTAAAAAAGAAAAAAAAAGGAAAAAAATAAAGGAGAAAAACAAAACTAAAAAACGAATGTATATACAGACCGGGACACCGGGATACAAATGATGACCGGGACCCGGGACACAGGGAATATAAATGACGACCGGGACACAGGGACACAACTACAACGGGGACACCGGGGGAAACAGGGGGATAACCTGACAATCTATTTATATGCAAAGACAATGGGACAGCAAAGAATGTTGTATATTCGCAAGTTTTACGTAGTTAAAACCATATATATATATATATATATCTATATTCACAGGTGGGACATAGGGACACAACTACAATGGCGCGTAACTATTATGGCGCGTAACGACTTACGCGCGCGGGGGGGCTTGGGGGGGGCGCGAAGCGCCCCCACCAACTAGGTGTTGGGGTGGCGCGAAGCGCCACCCCAACAGCTAGTATATATATATATATATATCTATATATATAAAAATAAGTTGTCTGTGGATGGATGGATGGATGGATGTGTGGATGGATGTGTCAGGTGACGTCACCTGAAAAAACTGGATTAGGTGACGTCAAAACTGAAAAAACTAAAAAAAGGCAAAAACTACAAAAAAAACTAAAAACTAATAAAAAAAATAAAAAAGCTAAAAAACTAAAAAAACTATAAAGGTAAAAACCAATAAAAAACTAAAAAAAAAACTGAAAAAACTAAAAAAAGGCAAAAACTACAAAAAAAAAACTAAAAACTAATAAAAAAAGTAAAAAAGCTAAAAAACTAAAAAAACTAAAAAAACTAAAAAAAGGTAAAAAACTAAAAAAATAAAAAATAAAAAAAAAATAAAAAAAAGGAAAAAACTGAAAAATAAGCTAAAATAAAGGTAAAAACCAATAAAAAACTAAAAAAAAAAAGGAAAAAACTAATAAATGACGACACTCAAAGAGAAAGCGACCAGGACAAAAAACTAAAAAAAAAGGCAAAAACTACAAAAAAACTAAAAACTAATAAAAAAAATAAAAAAGCTAAAAAACTAAAAAAACTAAAAAAAAGTAAAAAACTAAAAAAACTAAAAACTAAAAAAAAACTAAAAAAGGTAAAAACTAAAAGAACTAAAAAAGAAAAAAATAAATGACGACACTCAAAGAGAAAGCGACCAGGACAAAAGGAATGTTCGATTAGCAATCAACAAAGCACCGGGACACAGGGAGTATAAATGACGACCAGGACACAAGTAAAAAAAAAAATTAACAAAACTAAAAAGAAGGTAAAAACTACAAAAAAACTAAAAAGAAAAAAAAACTAAAAACTAATAAAAAAACTAAAAAATCTAAAAATCTAAATAAACTAAAAAAGAAAAAAAAAGGAAAAAAATAAAGGAGAAAAACAAAACTAAAAAACGAATGTATATACAGACCGGTACACCGGGATACAAATGACGACCGGGACACAGGGAATATAAATAACGACCGGGACACAGGGACACAACTACAACGGGGACACCGGGGGAAACAGGGGGATATAAATGACGACCGGGACAAAAAAACTAAAAAGAAATAAAAACTAAAAACTAATAAAAAAAACTAAAAAATCTAAAAATCTAAATAAGCTAAAAAAGAAAAAAAAAGGAAAAAAATAAAGGAGAAAAACAAAACTAAAAAACGAATGTATATACAGACCGGGACACCGGGATACAAATGATGACCGGGACCCGGGACACAGGGAATATAAATGACGACCGGGACACAGGGACACAACTACAACGGGGACACCGGGGGAAACAGGGGGATAACCTGACAATCTATTTATATGCAAAGACAATGGGACAGCAAAGAATGTTGTATATTCGCAAGTTTTACGTAGTTAAAACCATATATATATATATATATCTATATTCACAGGTGGGACATAGGGACACAACTACAATGGCGCGTAACTATTATGGCGCGTAACGACTTACGCGCGCGGGGGGGCTTGGGGGGGGGCGCGAAGCGCCCCCACCAACTAGGTGTTGGGGTGGCGCGAAGCGCCACCCCAACAGCTAGTATATATATATATATATATATATATCTATATATATAAAAATAAGTTGTCTGTCTGTGGATGTGTGGATGGATGTGTGGATGGATGTGTCAGGTGACGTCACCTGAAAAAACTGGATTAGGTGACGTCAAAACTGAAAAAACTAAAAAAAGGCAAAAACTACAAAAAAAACTAAAAACTAATAAAAAAAATAAAAAAGCTAAAAAACTAAAAAAACTATAAAGGTAAAAACCAATAAAAAACTAAAAAAAAAACTGAAAAAACTAAAAAAAGGCAAAAACTACAAAAAAAAACTAAAAACTAATAAAAAAAAAGTAAAAAAGCTAAAAAACTAAAAAAACTAAAAAAACTAAAAAAAGGTAAAAAACTAAAAAAAATAAAAAATAAAAAAAAACTAAAAAAAAGGAAAAAAACTGAAAAATAAGCTAAAATAAAGGTAAAAACCAATAAAAAACTAAAAAAAAAAAGGAAAAAACTAATAAATGACGACACTCAAAGAGAAAGCGACCAGGACAAAAAACTAAAAAAAAAATAAAAAAAATAAAAAAGCTAAAAAACTAAAAAAACTAAAAAAAGGTAAAAAACTAAAAAAACTAAAAACTAAAAAAAAACTAAAAAAGGTAAAAACTAAAAGAACTAAAAAAGAAAAAAATAAATGACGACACTCAAAGAGAAAGCGACCAGGACAAAAGGAATGTTCGATTAGCAATCAACAAAGCACCGGGACACAGGGAGTATAAATGACGACCAGGACACAAGTAAAAAAAAAAATTAACAAAACTAAAAAGAAGGTAAAAACTACAAAAAAACTAAAAAGAAAAAAAAACTAAAAACTAATAAAAAAACTAAAAAATCTAAAAATCTAAATAAACTAAAAAAGAAAAAAAAAAGGAAAAAAATAAAGGAGAAAAACAAAACTAAAAAACGAATGTATATACAGACCGGTACACCGGGATACAAATGACGACCGGGACACAGGGAATATAAATAACGACCGGGACACAGGGACACAACTACAACGGGGACACCGGGGGAAACAGGGGGATATAAATGACGACCGGGACAAAAAAACTAAAAAGAAATAAAAACTAAAAACTAATAAAAAAAACTAAAAAATCTAAAAATCTAAATAAGCTAAAAAAGAAAAAAAAAGGAAAAAAATAAAGGAGAAAAACAAAACTAAAAAACGAATGTATATACAGACCGGGACACCGGGATACAAATGATGACCGGGACCCGGGACACAGGGAATATAAATGACGACCGGGACACAGGGACACAACTACAACGGGGACACCGGGGGAAACAGGGGGATAACCTGACAATCTATTTATATGCAAAGACAATGGGACAGCAAAGAATGTTGTATATTCGCAAGTTTTACGTAGTTAAAACCATATATATATATATATATCTATATTCACAGGTGGGACATAGGGACACAACTACAATGGCGCGTAACTATTATGGCGCGTAACGACTTACGCGCGCGGGGGGGCTTGGGGGGGGGCGCGAAGCGCCCCCACCAACTAGGTGTTGGGGTGGCGCGAAGCGCCACCCCAACAGCTAGTATATCTATATATATAAAAATAAGTTGTCTGTGGATGGATGGATGGATGGATGTGTGGATGGATGTGTCAGGTGACGTCAACTGAAAAAACTGGATTAGGTGACGTCAAAACTGAAAAAACTAAAAAAAGGCAAAAACTACAAAAAAAACTAAAAACTAATAAAAAAAATAAAAAAGCTAAAAAACTAAAAAAACTATAAAGGTAAAAACCAATAAAAAACTAAAAAAAAAACTGAAAAAACTAAAAAAAGGCAAAAACTACAAAAAAAAACTAAAAACTAATAAAAAAAGTAAAAAAGCTAAAAAACTAAAAAAACTAAAAAAACTAAAAAAAGGTAAAAAACTAAAAAAAATAAAAAATAAAAAAAAACTAAAAAAAAGGAAAAAACTGAAAAATAAGCTAAAATAAAGGTAAAAACCAATAAAAAACTAAAAAAAAAAGGAAAAAAACTAATAAATGACGACACTCAAAGAGAAAGCGACCAGGACAAAAGGAATGTTCGATTAGCAATCAACAAAGCACCGGGACACAGGGAGTATAAATGACGACCAGGACACAAGTAAAAAAAAAAATTAACAAAACTAAAAAGAAGGTAAAAACTACAAAAAAACTAAAAAGAAAAAAAAACTAAAAACTAATAAAAAAACTAAAAAATCTAAAAATCTAAATAAACTAAAAAAGAAAAAAAAAGGAAAAAAATAAAGGAGAAAAACAAAACTAAAAAACGAATGTATATACAGACCGGTACACCGGGATACAAATGACGACCGGGACACAGGGAATATAAATAACGACCGGGACACAGGGACACAACTACAACGGGGACACCGGGGGAAACAGGGGGATATAAATGACGACCGGGACAAAAAAAACTAAAAAGAAATAAAAACTAAAAACTAATAAAAAAAACTAAAAAATCTAAAAATCTAAATAAGCTAAAAAAGAAAAAAAAAGGAAAAAAATAAAGGAGAAAAACAAAACTAAAAAACGAATGTATATACAGACCGGGACACCGGGATACAAATGATGACCGGGACCCGGGGACACAGGGAATATAAATGACGACCGGGACACAGGGACACAACTACAACGGGGACACCGGGGGAAACAGGGGGATGTAAATGACGACCGGGACACCGGGACAGGGAATGGTCGATTAGCAATCACCATCAACAAAGCTCAAGGGCAATCCATTAGAATCATGAGGTATAGATCTGAATACAGATTGTTTTCCCATGGACCATTATATGTTGCATGTTCAAGAGTCGGTAAACCTGACAATCTATTTATATGCAAAGACAATGGGACAGCAAAGAATGTTGTATATTCGCAAGTTTTACGTAGTTAAAACCATATATATATATATATATATATCTATATTCACAGGTGGGACATAGGGACACAACTACAATGGCGCGTAACTATTATGGCGCGTAACGACTTACGCGCGCGGGGGGGCTTGGGGGGGGCGCGAAGCGCCCCCACCAACTAGGTGTTGGGGTGGCGCGAAGCGCCACCCCAACAGCTAGTATATATATATATATATATATATATATATATATATATATATATATATATATATATATATATATATATATATATATATATATATATATACTAGCTGTTGGGGTGGCGCTTCGCGCCACCCCAACACCTATTTGGTGGGGGCGCCTCGCGCCCCCCCAAGCCCCCCCGCGCGCGTAAGTCGTTACGCGCCATATTAGTTACGCGCCATTGTAGTTGTGTCCCTATGTCCCACCTGTGAATATAGATATATATATATATATATATATATATATATATATATATATATATATATATATATATATATAATATATATATATATATATATATATATATAATATATATATATATATATATATATATATATATATATATATATATATATATATATATATATATATATATATATATATATATATATATATATATATATATATATATATATATATATGTTTTTAACTACGTAAAACTTGCGAATATACAACATTCTTTGCTGTCCCATTGTCTGTGCATATAAATAGATTGTTTACCGACTCTTGAAAATGCAACATATAATGGTCCATGGGAAAACAATCCGTATTCAGATCTATACCTCATGATTCTAATGATTGCCCTTGAGCTTTGTTGATGGTGATTGCTAATCTACCATTCCCTGTGTCGCCATCGTCATTTATATATCCCCTTGTGCCCCCGGCATCCCCTTTGTAGTTTTGTCCCTGTGTCCAGGTCGTCATTTGTGTCCCGGTGTCCCAGTCTGTGATTTCTCTTTGAGTGTCCCGGGCGTCATTTATATTCCATGTGTCCTGGTGTCTCGGTCGTCATTTATATCCCCCTGTGCCCCCTGGCGTCCCCGTTGTAGTTGTGTCCCTGTGTCCCGGTCGTCATTTATATTCCCTGTGTCCCGGTCGTCATTTGTATCCCGGTGTCCCGGTCTGTATATACATTCGTTTTCTAGTTTTGTTTTTCTCCTTTATTTTTTTCCTTTTTTTCTTTTTTAGTTTATTTAGATTTTTAGATTTTTTAGTTTTTTTTTATTAGTTTTTATTTTTTTTTTCTTTTTAGTTTTTTTGTAGTTTTTTACCTTTTTTTTAGTTTTTTTAGTTTTTTTTTACTTATATCCTGGTCGTCATTTATACTCCCTGTGTCCCGGTCGTCATTTGTGTCCCGGTGCTTTGTTGATTGCTAATCGAACATTCCTTTTGTCCCGGTCGCTTTTCTCTTTGAGTGTCGTCATTCATATTCCCTATGTGCCGGTGTCCCGGTCGTCATTTGTGTCCCGATGTCCCGGTCTGTAATTTCGTCAGTTGAAAACTTATGATGAAATAAATTTTTAATTTTTTCCCTTTTTTTGTTTTTAGTTTTTTTTTATTGGTTTTTACCTTTTTTTAGGTTTTTTAGTTTTTTTCTTTTTAGTTTTTTTTTAAGTTTTTATCTTTTTAGTTTTTTTATTTTTATTTATATTTTTTTAGTTTTCTTTTTCTCCTTTATTTTTCAGTTTTTTCCTTTTTTTAGTTTTTTTTCTTTTTTAGTTCTTTTAGTTTTTACCTTTTTTAGTTTTTTTTAGTTTTTTTAGTTTTTTAGCTTTTTTTATTTTTTTTTATTAGTTTTTAGTTTATTTTATGGTTTTATCCTTTTTTTAGTTTTTTTTTAGTTTTTTATCTTTTTTTAGTTTTTTTTTTAGTTTTTAAGCTTTTTTAGATTTTTTTATTTTGTTTTCTTTTTTTTGTAGTTTTTACCTTCTTTAGATTTTTGCTTCTTTTATTTTTTTTAGCTTTTTTAGTTTTTTTTCGTTTTTTCTTTTTAGTTTTTTTGTAGTTTTTATCTTTTTTATTTTTTTGTATTTTTATTCATATTTTTTTAGTTTTCTTTTTCTCTTTTATT
>NC_088863.1:48290919-48291325 GCF_032884065.1 Artemia franciscana | reverse complement strand
TTGCGCAGTGTAAATCTGCGCATCATCAGTGATTTTGAACATTTTTGCAGTTCAGTATCTGTCGCCACATATACCATAAAATCTTAATTTCCATTTTTCAGCATGCAAGCACACTAACTTCGTCAATTTTAGTCCCTGAACTTTTCGAGTGAAAACATTTTGAACAGTAAGCACAATACCTTGTTGCAGGGTCTTCCATGAGTACCAAGGGACCCTATTCGGACGTCATACTCGCAGTAATCTGGAGATCTTTCTAAATATATCAAGTCAGAATCTGTTGGAGGCTTGTAAGATATTGATCTTGGTACGAGCAACTTCCGTCTCGGTCCGCTGATTCTTGGCTCAACCTCGGTAGCACCGTCAAATTTTTCCTTCAACGTCTCACCGATCTAAAACAAACCCCTTT
>NC_088863.1:48261204-48290819 GCF_032884065.1 Artemia franciscana | reverse complement strand
GGAAATACCTTTTCAACTAATTCATTTTTGGACGTCACTAAATTACAGAATTCAGCAGGCAGTTGTATACGTCCTGAAATTGAGTCTACTGGGAGCTTTTCGTTTCCAATTGCCAGCAATTAATCTGATAATATTTCACCAGAGTCATCGTTTTGCAATCGGAAACGCATATTTATAGTTAATCTTAAAGTCTTTACGTGTGCCCATAAATTAGAATTTTTCGGGCAAGCATTCATTTCGTCTGCAGGGGTTGATCTAGGTATTATAGGTAATATTTGCCTGGAACTCCCGCAAGAAATATTAATCTGCTGCCAAAAGGTTTCAAATTTCCTCGCAAATCTCGTAATGATTGCTCCAGAGCCTCGAGAGATTTTTTGTGTGCCATTATGCACTCGTCCCAAATAATAAGTTTGCATTGCTGCAATACTCTAACCATCCCAGATGATTTGGAAATATTGCACTTGGGAGTTTCTGTAGAATACAAATTCAGAGGCTATTTCAAAGCGGAATGAGCAGTTGTTCCACCAGGCAGCAACGTTGCGGCTATTCCGGATGACGCAATTGCCAACGCTATGTCTTTTTTGATAGAATTGATGCCAGAATCTATTTTATCACAAATGTTTTACCAGTACCTCCTGGCGCATCCAAAAAGAAGATTTCTCCAACATTGTTATCCACACAATGCATTATCTTATCATAAATATCTTTTTGCTCAGACATCAGCTTAGAAATATTATTTTGTACGTACGACAATAGATCACTCGTGTTGAAACTTTGTTCACGATCCAATTCTACACATGTCGAAACAGCAGCGTTACGATTAGGTGAAGGCATTCCCAAATCCTGAAGAGGTTTGTTTGCCATACATACGCACAAATCTTCAATAATAACTAAAGTTTAGTTATAAATTTCTAATGTAAAATCAAAGGTCATACCTGACGTTTCTAACCGTTTTCGATGGAGTATATCCTGGACAATTTTCGATTTATATTTCTCCCATAAATCTGTAGGAGCTGAAGGAGAGCAAGTTGTTAGTATGATTTCAAACAATGCACGAATTTGACTTAGAGTTGACGTTTCGCACGCGTCATTGATGCAGTTATCCCAGTGTTGGTCATTCTCCAATAAATTCAGAGCTTGGCATGCACTACGGTAAGTGTCATGTATAGTACCGTTTACAGTTCTCAAACATTCAAAGAACATCGGACCGGGTACATACACCAAAATCAGGCGGAGAAAGAACCATTCATGTTGATTGGGGTCAATGGTGTAGAGTCTTCCTATCGTGGTGTCTTTGAAAATTGTAGGTTGGCCATCGACTGACTTACCCTGTTTTCGAGGTTCAAATGATTTCTTTTTAGCATTCAACGTGTAATAAGAAGGCACTTCAGTATACAGCATTTTTTTGCAAAAGAATCGTTTTGACATAACGAAAAGAAAGTAGTTAACGTTGTATTTGGTGGATTCAGGGATCTTTGTTGCACGTTGGATTCCGAAAAACAAACACGTTTTCCTTTCTGTAAATGTACCGACCGCTAAGTGAACAACAGCTGGACTTCGTTCATGTATCGGAAATGGAAGAATTCACCAAACAGCTTCATTACTGCTTATGTATCTTCCAGCCTGATATTGTACGATCGATATCACTGAATTCGAACTGCAAGCCAAAAACTGCCATGTCGCTGCCTTTATTGACGTATTTACATTTGTATTTGATTGTCTTTACTTAATTACAGTATTCAACGTTTATGTGTGCATTATATTTCATCAGGTATTTCAGCGGAAATCATATCGTCAATTTCGTTAAAGGTAATTTTATTGCTTCGCACAAAATATGTGCGTGTGGCAATCCTCGTTTTTGCCATTACACTGAGTACATCCAGCATCGCACTGACCCAAACACTTTTACTAAGTTTTACTATGTAGTTTATCATTGATTTCAACTTTTGCCGGAAGACACGGGCCGTAATGTCAGGTCTATGAACCGCCGATTGTCCTTGAAGTAAAAGCTGCTGTATCTCGTCCCAAGATTGATTACATGTAAATACAATAAATTAATCTGGACGACCATAGAGACGAACATACGAAATTGCATTTTGACCATATTCATGCATATGACGGGGATTGCCAGCATATGACGAAGGTAAAATCGTTTATCTTCCAACGTTAGTGGTATTACCATCATTTACAACTGCATCTCGCAAATGAATGTATCGTTCAGAGCGGAGCTTGGTCTGATTCAGACGGATAAATAGCAAACTTTCTGATTCAATCTTTGGATACATATCAACGATGTATTGGTGAAATAATTGACGGCATTTTAAAATATAATTTTCTTCATTGTGACGAATCATTAGTCTATAGGAATAATATTTCATTGCGCTGCATTTCTTATCCGTTTGTTTGTTAGTGGATGGATCTATCAATTTATTATTGAAGTGATAGCCGTCGGCTTCATCCCAAAACATGATAGAATATTGTAGGGCATCTTAGCATCGACGACTTTCTCATAAAACTGATTACCGACCATAATGATTGCCACCTCGTCGATAGTTGGAGCATTGTATCTACGCACTACGCAGTAGGAGTTTTGTCAGTGGAAATAACAATTTTATGCTTATCATTAGACCTCAAATCGATTGCTGTATTGAACAGGCGCACTAAACCATTATTTTCGTCGAAAAGATGTTGCAATTGGGAAACGATAGTCCTTTCAACGTCGGGAGAAATTTTGCAACGTGCATTCAATTCAGAATTGCTATCACTGATGAAGTACAGTTGTAAAAATTTATGATTCTCATCTGAGAATGTTAGAAGGGACCCTGCTCTATGATAAATTTGCCCTTTTACTTTGAAAGTAGGGATAAATTGATCTTGATTTTCGATTTGGGCACCAAACGACGTCATTTGGAAACATGAGTTATATTTTCTTAAAAAACGCTTAGATTTTGACGTAGTTCTAGCAAGCAAAGTCTTCAATGGCTCTGGTGGTGCAGCCAGTTGAGGAAGTTTAACTTTTCCTGAGGGGCAACACATTCCCATTGTTTCACCATTAAATTTCAGGGCCTTGCAATAGGGACAAATTTTAGACATAGTCCCGATTTGAACACATCTACTAAAGCTATAATCATCGACTGGGCTGTACCTGAATGCAAGCCGATAATTTTCACGTTGCTCTTATGATTCCTCGGCACGCTTTCTTTTGGCATTATCTCTTTGAGCCTCAAGCCTGTTTTCACGTTGTTCTTGTGATTCCTCGGCACGATTTTTTTTTTAATTTCTCTTTGAGACGCAAGCCTGTTTTCACGTTGTTCTTGTGATTCCTCGGCACGCTTTCATTTCTTACTTTCTCCTTTTGCAGCAAGCCTTTTGGCATTAACTCTTTGATCGGCTTCCTCGGCTATTTCTTCTACCGTTGTAGGATTTATACTAAAATTTCTCGCACGATTTGATTCCTCGGCTGTTTCTTCCGCCATTGTAGGATTTATACTAAATATTCTGTTTTAATCGCAAGCCTTATATGCTTATAATGGCGTCATATACAAAGCCTTCTATACTCATAATGATGTCAACGTAAAATGACGTATTCAGATCTATACCTCATTATTCTAATGATTGCCCTTTAGCTTTGTTGATGTTGATTGCTAATCGAAAATTCCCTGTGTCCCCGTCGTAATTTATATATCCCCCTGTGCCCCCGGCGTCCCCGTTGTAGTTGTGTCCCTTTGTCTCGGTCGTCATTTATATTCCCAGTATCCCGGTCGTCATTTGTGTCCCAGTGTCCCAGTCTGTAATTTCTCTTTGAGCGTCGCGGTCGTAATTTATATTCCCTGTGTCCCGGTGTCCCGGTCGTCATTTGTGTCCCGGTGTGTAATTTATCTTTTAGTGTCTCGGTCGTCATTTATATGTCCCGGTCGTTATTTGTGTCCCAGTGTCCCAGTCTGTAATTTCTCTTTGAGTGTCCCGGTCGTCATTTATATTCCCTGTGTCCCGGTTTTTAGTTTTCTTTTTCTCCTTGATTTTTCATTTTTTTTTTCCTTTTTTTAGTTTTTTTCTTTTTCAGTTTTCAGTTTTTTTAGTTTTTTATTAGTTTTTAGTTTTTTCTTTTTAGTTTTTTTGTAGATTTTACCTTATTTTTTAGTTTTTTTAGTTTCTTTTCTTTTTTAGTTTTTAGTTGTTTATCTTTTTTTTAGTTTTTTAGCTTTTTTAGTTTTTTTAGTATTTTCTTTTTAGTTTTTTTTTAGTTCTTACCTTTTTTAGTTTTTTTCTTCTTTTGTATTAATGCTAAAGCCAAGGTTCGAATCTGGAACCTCTCGGACCTAGAACCTCGAATATAACGCTTTACCATCTCAGCTACTTGAATACATTCGTTTTTGAATTGGTATATGATGACTAACATCATGACGACATACAGCTCAATCCTTATAATGACCTAGTTGGTGGGGGCACTTCGCACCCCCCCCAAGCCCCCCGAAGCCCGTAAGTCGTTACGTGCCATATTAGTTACCCGCCGTTGTAGTTGTGTCCCTGTGTCCCACCTGTGAATATATATATATATATATATATACTAGCTGTTGGGGTGGCGCTTCGCGCCACCCCAACACCTAGTTGGTGGGGGCGCTTCGCGCCCCCCCCAAGCCCCCCCGCGCGCGTAAGTCGTTACGCGCCATAATAGTTACGCGCCATTGTAGTTGTGTCCCTATGTCCCACCTGTGAATATAGATATATATATATATATATATGGTTTTAACTACGTAAAACTTGCGAATATACAACATTCTTTGCTGTCCCATTGTCTTTGCATATAAATAGATTGTCAGGTTATCCCCCTGTTTCCCCCGGTGTCCCCGTTGTAGTTGTGTCCCTGTGTCCCGGTCGTCATTTATATTCCCTGTGTCCCGGGTCCCGGTCATCATTTGTATCCCGGTGTCCCGGTCTGTATATACATTCGTTTTTTAGTTTTGTTTTTCTCCTTTATTTTTTTCCTTTTTTTTTCTTTTTTAGCTTATTTAGATTTTTTAGTTTTTTTTATTAGTTTTTAGTTTTTATTTCTTTTTAGTTTTTTTGTCCCGGTCGTCATTTATATCCCCCTGTTTCCCCCGGTGTCCCCGTTGTAGTTGTGTCCCTGTGTCCCGGTCGTTATTTATATTCCCTGTGTCCCGGTCGTCATTTGTATCCCGGTGTACCGGTCTGTATATACATTCGTTTTTTAGTTTTGTTTTTCTCCTTTTTTTTTCTTTTTTAGTTTATTTAGATTTTTAGATTTTTTAGTTTTTTTATTAGTTTTTAGTTTTTTTTTCTTTTTAGTTTTTTTGTAGTTTTTACCTTCTTTTTAGTTTTGTTAATTTTTTTTTTTACTTGTGTCCTGGTCGTCATTTATACTCCCTGTGTCCCGGTGCTTTGTTGATTGCTAATCGAACATTCCTTTTGTCCTGGTCGCTTTCTCTTTGAGTGTCGTCATTTATTTTTTTCTTTTTTAGTTCTTTTAGTTTTTACCTTTTTTAGTTTTTTTTTAGTTTTTAGTTTTTTTAGTTTTTTACCTTTTTTTAGTTTTTTTAGTTTTTTAGCTTTTTTATTTTTTTTATTAGTTTTTAGTTTTTTTGTAGTTTTTGCCTTTTTTTTTAGTTTTTTGTCCTGGTCGCTTTCTCTTTGAGTGTCGTCATTTATTAGTTTTTTCCTTTTTTTTTTTAGTTTTTTATTGGTTTTTACCTTTATTTTAGCTTATTTTTCAGTTTTTTCCTTTTTTTTAGTTTTTTTTTATTTTTTATTTTTTTTAGTTTTTTACCTTTTTTTAGTTTTTTTAGTTTTTTTAGTTTTTTAGCTTTTTTACTTTTTTTATTAGTTTTTAGTTTTTTTTTGTAGTTTTTGCCTTTTTTTAGTTTTTTCAGTTTTTTTTTTAGTTTTTTATTGGTTTTTACCTTTATAGTTTTTTTAGTTTTTTAGCTTTTTTATTTTTTTTATTAGTTTTTAGTTTTTTTTGTAGTTTTTGCCTTTTTTTAGTTTTTTCAGTTTTGACGTCACCTAATCCAGTTTTTTCAGGTGACGTCACCTGACACATCCATCCACACATCCATCCATCCATCCATCCACAGACAACTTATTTTTATATATATAGATATATATATATATATATATATATATATATATATATATATATATATATATATATATATATATATATATATATATATACTAGCTGTTGGGGTGGCGCTTCGCGCCACCCCAACACCTAGTTGGTGGGGCGCTTCGCGCCCCCCCAAGCCCCTCCGCGCGCGTAAGTCGTTACGCGCCATATTAGTTACGCGCCATTGTAGTTGTGTCCCTGTGTCCCACCTGTGAATATAGATAGATTTATATATGTGTTTCAAACTACGTAAAAATTGCGAATATACAACATTTTTGGCTTTCCCACTACTGGGAGCTTTCCGTTTCCAATTGCCAGCAATTGATCTGAAAATGTTTGACTAGAGTCATCGTTTTGCAATCGGACACGCATATTTGTAGTTAATTTTAATATTTTTACGTGTGCCCATAAATTAGAATTTTTCAGGCAAGCATTCATTTCGTCTGCAGGAGTTAAACTACGTAAAAATTGCGAATATACAACATTCTTGGCTTTCCCATTGTCTGTGCATATACAAAGCCGTATGTACTAATAATGACGTCATATGCAAACGCTCTTTTTACAAACAAACAAACGTGCATACATACAACTCGTTTTTATATAGATAGATAGATAGATAGATACAATACAAATTAACTGCGTAAAACTTGCGAATATGCAACATTCTTCGCTTTCCAATTGTCGCTGCATATAAATAGATTGTCAGGTTTACCAACCCTCGAACATGCAACGTACAATTGTCCATGGGAAAAAAAATCAGTATTAAGATCTATACCACATTTTTCTAATGATTGACCTTGAGCTTTGTTAATGGTGATTGCAAATGCTAATCGAATTGGGAATTGCAATCTTTTAAATTGAAAAGGCAGATCCGTTGGAATCATGGGAATGCGAGGAATAAGCCTCACCGTCAAAAGGCCCTGTCAAGATTGTGGCCTCTATTAGGTTTTCCATTATTTTTTTTTACGGCAAGTCGCGTGCCATTGCAAAGCTTTGGTGGGTTGATATTTCTTAAAAGTTTTATTGGTACGCCTATTTTTAGTTGTAGCACGTGTGGTGGAAACCCTGAAACATCCACGGAATTAAAAAATTCAGATGGATAATTAACCGCTTCATTTGGTTCCAAAACTGTGTCGACTGACTTGTAAAGGACTGCCTGGTCTTGAATCTTGGTCAAAACAATATTGTTGATTTCGTGGACGTCTATATTTTTGGGTGCGAGAATCGCTCTTTCACTTAGCCATTTATTATTTTTACAATTTTTTAGAATATTCGGAAATACTTTTTCAATCAATTCATTTTTGGACGTCACTAAATTACAGAAATCAGCAGGTAGTTGTATACGTCCTGAAATTGAGTCTATCGTATCATAAATGTCTTTTTGTTCCAACGTTAACTTGGAAACGTTATTTTGTACATACGACAATAGATCACTCGTACTGTAACTTTGTTCACGATCCAATTCTACACATGTCGAAACAGCAGCGATACGGTTAGGTGAAGGCATTCCCAAATCCTGAAGTGGTTTGTTTGCCATACGTACGCACAAATCTTCTTTAATAACTAAAGTGTAGTTATAAATTTCTGATGTAAAATCAAAAGTCATATCTGACGTCTCTAACTGTTTTCGATGGAGTATATCTTCGGACATTTTTGACTTATATTTTTCCCATAACTCTGTAGGAGCTGATGGAGAGCAAGTTGTTAAAATGATGCCAAACAATGCACGAATTTGACTTGGGGTTGACGTTTCGCACGCGTCATTGATGCAGTTATCCCAGTGTTGGTCATTCTCCAATAAATTCAGAGCTTGGCATGCACTACGGTAAGTGTCATGTATAGTACCGTTTACAGTTCTCAAATACTCAAAGGATGTCGGACCGGGTACATTCACCAAAAGCAGGCGTAGAAAGAAGCATTCATGTTGATTGGGGTGAACGGTGTAGAGTCTTCCTATCGTGGTATCTTTGAAGATGGTAGGTTGGCCGTCGACTGACTTACCCTGTTTTCGACGTTCAAATACTTTATTTTTAGTATTCCACGTGTAATACGAAGGCACTTAAGTATACAGCAGTTTTTTTGCAAAAGAATCATTTTCGCAAAGCGAAAAAAAAGCTGTTAATT
The DNA here is from genome assembly GCF_032884065.1 of Artemia franciscana. NCBI lineage: Eukaryota > Metazoa > Arthropoda > Branchiopoda > Anostraca > Artemiidae > Artemia > Artemia franciscana. The sequence goes on along the minus strand of NC_088863.1, from coordinate 48,282,571 downwards.
TTGTATCCGGTGGATTCAGGGCTCTTTGTTGCACGTTGGTTTCCGAGAATTAAACACGTTGACCATTCTGTAAATGTACCGCTAAGTGAACAACAGCTGGACTACGTTCATGTATCGGAAATGAAAGAATTTGCCAAACAGCTTCATTACTGCTTATGTATCTTCCAGCCTGATATTGTACGATTTCGTCGAAATCTTTGATTTCGGGCTGCAAGCCAAAAACTGCCATGTCACTGCCTTTGTTGACGTATTTACATATGTATTTGATTGCCTTTACGGAGTTACAGTATTCAACGTTTATGTGTGCATTAAATGTTTTTGATAATAATGGGGAATATGGAACAACCCACTGGTTATCTACTTCGATGGTGGTACCGTTACGCTTCTTTATTATTTCTGTTTTACCGCCATCTTCAGTAGATCTTCTTCTATATTGTGGGTAACCATCATTGCCAGTAATTGTGTTGGATACTAAAAGTCAAGGATATTGCTTTGTGCACCTTCCTTTGGCCATGCATGGTGAATTTTTCGTTCAGTGCACCGCAAGGTCCATGTATCATATTTTTTACAATAATATCATGTAACCCCTTATCGACATTTTCATCAGGTATTTCAGCGGAAATCACGTCATCAATTTCGTTCGAAGTAATTTTTTTTATGTAGCCAGATTAGTATATGTGCGTGTGGCAAACCTCGTTTTTGCCATTCATTTTAAAATATAATTTTCTTCATCCTGCCGAATCATTAGTCTATAGGAATAATAATGCATTGCACTGCATTTCTTATTCATTTCTTTGTTAGTGGCTGGATTCATCAATTTAATATTAAAGTGATAGCCGTCGGCTCCATCCCAAAAAATGATAGGATATTGTAGGGCATCGTAGCATCGATGAGTTTCAGCAATTCTTAACAACTGAGCGTTTCGCTTATGAAGAATAATATCTCGAGGTAAAAACTGATCACCGACCATAACGATTGCCACTTCGTCGATAGTTGGAGCATTGTATCTACGCATATGTTGGCCAGGAGGCGTTTTGTCAGCGGAAATAACAATTTTATGCGTATCAGTAGGCATCAAACGATGGCTGTTTTGAACAGACGCACTAAGTTATTATTTTCGTGGAAAAGATGTTGCAATTGGGAAACGATTGTCCTTTCAACGTTGGGAGAAATTTTGCAACGTGCATTCAGTTCGGAATTTCTATCACTGATGAAGTACAATTGTAAAAATTTATGATTCTCGCCTGAGAATGGTAGAAGGGACCCTGCTCTATGATAAATTTGCCCTTTTACTTTGAAAGTAGACATAAATTGATCTGGATTTTCGATTTGGGCTCCAAACGACGTCATTTGGAAACATGAGTTGTATTTTCTGATTTGTGACAAAAAACGCTTAGATTCTGACGTAGTTCCAGTAAGGAAAGTCTTCAATGGCTCTGGTGGTGCAGCCAATAGAGGAAGTTTAACTTTTCCTGAGGCGGAACACATTCCCATTGTTTCACTATTGAATTTCAAGGCCTTGCAATAGGGACAAATTTTAGACATTGTCACGATTTGAACACATCTACTCAAGCTATAATCATCGACTGGGCTGTACCTGAATGCCAGGCGATAACTTTCAGGTTGCTCTGATTCCTCGGCAAGCTTTCTTTTCTTACTTTCTCTATCAGCAGCAAGCCTGATTTCTTGCTGTTCTTGTGATTCCTCGGCACGCCTTCTTTTTTCACTTTCTCTTTTAGCAGCAAGTCTGGTTTCATGGTGCTCTGGTAGTTCCTCGGCACACCTTCTTTTTTCACTTTCTCTTTTAGAAGCAAGTCTGCTTTCGCGTTGCTCTGGTAGTTCCTCGGCACGCTTTCTGTTCTTTCTTTCTCTATCAGCCTCAAGCCTGTTTCCTTGCTGTTCTTTTGATTCCTCGGCACGCTTTCTTTTCTGACTTTCTCTATCAGCAGCAAGTTTTTTGGCATAGACTCTTTGAGCATCTTCCTCGGCTGTTGCCATTGTAAGTTCATCAGTCATTTTAAAGTTAAACATTAATAGATTTCTACGTGAACACATGTCTTAAATATCTTTAATGACGTCACCATCATAACAAAAATGATGACAACTAACTTCATGACGTCAGTCAACACACAAACATGACGTCACCTGACAGACACATCCACAGACAACTAATTTTAAATAGATAGATAGATTCCCTATGTCCCGGTGTCCCGGTCGTCATTTGTGTCCCGATGTCCCGGTCTGTAATTTCGTCAGTCGACAAACATGACGTCAGTCGACACACAAATATGACGTCACTCGACACACAGACAACTTATTTATATATATATACTAGCTGTTGGGGTGGAGCTTTGTTAATGGTGATTGCAAATGTGTCCTGGTCGTCATTTATATTCCCTGTGTCCCGGTCGTCATTTGTGTCCCGGTATCCCAGTCTGTAATTTCTCTTTGAGTGTCCCGGTCGTTATTTATATTCCCTCTGTCCCGGTCGTCATTTGTGTCCCGGTCTGTAATTTCTCTTTGAGTGTTTTTTCTTTTTAGTATTTTTTTAGTTTTTTACATTTTTTCTTTTTTCAGTTTTCTTTTTCTTCTTTATTTTTCAGCTTCACTATGAAATACATATCGCCGAACCTTTGTTTTTTTAACTAAAATCTGGTAGGCATTGATGACCTTATCCAAGTCAAAATCCCAAACCCAATCATCATCGCTATCATTTTCAGTTTTGATATGTTTTGACTCTTGCTGTCCAGGTGGATCTTCATCTAACTGCGCGGTTTTGCGTTCTTTAGCCTCAAGCCTGTTTCCTTGCTGTTCTTTTGATTCCTCGGCACGCTTTCTTTTCTGACTTTCTCTATCAGCAGCAAGTTTTTTGGCATAGACTCTTTGAGCATCTTCATCGGCTTTTGCCATTGTAAGTTCATCAGTCATTTTAAACTTAAACATTAATAGATTTCTACGTGAACATATATGTCTTAAATATCTTTAATGACGTCACCGTCATAGCAAAAATGACGACAACTAATTTCATGACGTCAGCCGACACAGAAACATGACGTCACCTGATCCACAGACAGACAGACAACTTATTTTTATATATATAGATAGATATATGTTTACGTAATCTGTGAAGCAATATTTTTACTCGTTTCGAGTTTCAACTTCATTATTTACGACCTATATATTGTCCTTAAAAATTTAATATGACTTTTTATCATGGTTTCAGCCGAAACTTGAGAAAGTATTTTGAAAAAAAACTGCCTATTGAGAAAAAATTGTCATTTGACCCTGATTCAGGAATGACAACTATTGTTTTGGCTAGTCTTAAAAGTAAAATTTTATTGGAAAAACAAATTTAAGATGATTTTAAAAAAAGGCTCTCTTGGTACCATCTATAAATGGCACTTTTGATGCCATTTCTGAAATGGGGGGGGGGGGCAAGTTACTAGAAAACCGTAAAGATGTTTAGTAGCTCATATAATAAGCTATTGCTAATATCTACGGACTTTCCATAAATTGCACCGTATTCCAGTGCCATATGGCACTAAAAAAGGCACTTTTAGTGGCATTTCTCAAGTGGGGAAGGGGATAGCGGGCTACCAAAATCTATCGTAGAGACATCTTAAATAGTTCATATAAAAACTATTGCTTATATCTACGTGCTCTCTATAAACTCCATCATTTCTGAGCCCCACAGGGCCCTAAAAATGGCTCTTTTGGTGCCATGTACCAATTGGAAAGGCTGGGGCTAACGGGTTATCTGAACATCGTAAAGAGATATTTAATAAGTCATATAATAGCTACTACTCGTATCTACGTGCTTTCTATAATCTTTACCATCTGCAAGTGTCAAAAGACACCAAAAATGACATTTTCGGTACCATTTCTCAAATGGAAAAGCTTGGAAGTGCAAAACGGGCACCTTTGTAATATTTATGTTCTAAAGCCCTTCAATTGTGGTCAACTATCAGGTTAACCACATAATCCCCCCAACCTCTTTAGCTAATTTCTTAAATCTTCTGCTCACCAGCTGGCTACTGCAACATTAGCTAGACTAGCAGGCCACCCCGACATCGTCGAAGAGATGTTTAATGGCTCATTTTAAAGCTATTGCTATTATCTATGTGGTTCATATAAATGCTAACATCTGAAAGTAGCACATGGCACTACAAATGACACTTGGCATTATTTCTCAAGTGGTGGGGCTAGTGGGCTACCAGAACATCGTAAAGAGGTGTTTAAAAGCTCATTTAAAATATATTGCTCATATCTATATGTTTCCTATATTTTCTACCATCTCCAAGTGCCAAATGACGCCAAAAATGACATTATGACATTAAAAATGAATATTTCGGTTGTATACACAGTGGCCGTCATCAGCAGATAAACTAAAATAATACAAGTAAAACATGGGCATTTATGCAAAACAACAAATTAATTACGTATTGTTTAGCGCTCTTATCTACTTGAAAACATTTACAGATTTTAATTTCTTTGATTTCCCAGTTCCAAGTTCATTAACTTGATTTTAATATGAAGGTTCATAATCAGGTAAGGAAAGGTAAATGGTATTGAGAGAAACTACATTTATTTCAAGAATTGAAATAAACAGTAAATTATCAAAAATTGAATTAAGCCAAATTTACCTGTATCTCCATTCAAACCCAGGTTTTTGAATAAGGTTTTTTTTTTCAATTTCAATGATTTCCCTTTTATTTGACAGTGAAAAAAAAATCTCTGTAAGTTTTGGTACGCCATGGAAAGCCAATGTGGTATTCGAAAATACCTATAGCCTCCTTAGTAAGTTACACAAATGCTTTACTCATCAGCAGACCACTGCAACATTAGCAGGACTAGCAAGCTACCACACGATCGTAGAGAGATGTTAAATAGCTCATTTAGAGGCTATTGCTCATATTTACGTGCTTTTTGTAAAATGTACCATCTGTAAGTGCCATATCACAACAAAAAAAATGCAACTCTTCGTACCATTCACCTCTTTTGATTACTTTTGTACGAGTCAGACATTTTTTATGGAGGGGGGGAATCAAAGTGGGTAATCCCCCTTCATCCCCCTCTGGATACTACGATGTGAGAAGTTAAACATTCTTTGCGATATTGTGACAGAAAAATTACAATAGTGATCCCACAAATTTCGGTAAATTATATTAACCTCTACCCTTAATGACGCTGATAGACATCTGATTACCGCTTTTTAGCCTTAAGCAGTTCTCAAACAGTTGATGGTAACGAACTGTAGTAAGCAGCCACCCGGCTCAATGCTAACCGAAACTCTAAAAAATGGAATTTCGATACCAATAGCTACATCAATAGAATAAAATTTTAATGCTGATCTTAAATACATAAGTTTCATCAAGATTAGTTTTACCTATAAAAAGTTACGAGCCTGTGAAAATTTGCCTCATTTTAGAAAATAGAGGGAAACACCCCCTAAAAGTCATACAATCTTAACAAAAATCACACCATCAGATTCAACGTCACACCATCAGATTAACGAAAATCACACCATCAGATTAACGATGCTCCTTACTTTCAGTTGAAAAAAATTTCATATTTATTTTCTTTATTTTTTTTTAGATAATGCTAGAAAATCCTGCGCTCCCTTCATTGAAATTCTCTTACTCCATGACACACTCCTCCATGGAAAGATCCTCCCACGTAGCCCCTAATCAACTTCTTCCTCCCCCCCCCCAACACAAAAAATCCCCCTGAAAACGTCTGTACACTTCCCAATAGCCATTACTATATGTAAACACAGGTCAAAGTTTGGAACTTACAGCCCATCCCACGGAGACTGTGGGGGAGTAAGTCGTCCCCAAAGACATAGTTATTAGGTTTTTCGACTATGGTGAATAAAATGGCTATCTCAGAATTTTGATCTGGTAACTTTGGGAAAAAAATGAGCGTGGGAGGGGGCCTAGGTGCCCTGCAATTTTTTGGTCACTTAAAAAGGGCACTAGAACATTTAATTTCCGTTAGAATGAGCCCTTTTTTGACATTCTAGGACCACTGAGTTTTTTACTATTTTAAAAAGTAGAGTTAAGAGAAAGAGTCAAACTTTAGCGTAAAGAGCGGGGCGTTGAGGAGGAAAGCCCTTTTCATATACGGAGTAATTTCTGTTCGTTTTAAGTTTTAATGTGGCTCCTTACTTTTAGTTAAAAAAAACTTGCTTTTTTATTTAATCTCATTGAGAGTCGAAAAGAAGTTGCAAATTGTCGTAACCAGATTTTATTATTGTCTTTGTCTATGTAAAATAAACAGATAGATGTAATTTTACAAAAGATAATTTTAATTAAAAACAGCAAACATTAACGTAAAAAATTTATTTTTTAAAATTAGCTTCTATTAATTTTCGTTTCAAAAATATTGCTGGGAGTTCAAGGTAAAAAAAAAAGAAGAAAGAGTATAACTTAAATTATTTGCACCAGCATCTTCACCTTAAAATAAAGACGTCTCATAGAGAAGGTAAAATATTATTTCGACACTTCTGAAATAACGAGTCACTGTGATTTTGTATGTGTTTTTTGTGTGTTTCCATTAATATGTTAAAAGGAATTTAATGTTGCTTTATGTTGCATTTACTCCCACACACAGACCAAAAAAACAATACAACAACAACAAATCAACAGACAAAATTAAAGAAAGCTATATAAGTACAAACCAAATGGTGGCTAGTCTAGTCTCTTGATTAACTATGCTTCATAACTACAATGGTCCTTGCGTCTACTCTCTGGTATCTGGGATCCAACCCCGGGCCTCGTATTACCAAGCAGAGATCAATCCAATCCACCACCAAAGGTCTACAACATAGTGGCTATCCAGGGTGAATTCGTACAAGTTTGTTAGATCACTAAATTACCTAACCTTACCACAGCGCAAAAGATGAAGCCATACTTCGAAATAATTGGAACTGAAGTTCCATCCTGACTGTCCCAAGGCCTTATAATTTCTGCATAAAACCTAAATGGATTTTGTTTTTAGTTTAGTGACTGTGGTTCAAACCTGCTTTCCCAATACCCTTTCCCTCACGCAGTGAACTATTGAGGTAGATGTAGCCGAAACTGGCTCAGCTTTGCGATGTGTACTACGCTCACGTGTTTTTTTTTTTGTTTTTTTTTTTTTTTGCTAGGATGAATTGATAATATGAAAAAATATGGAAAAATAACTAGAAAATGTAAATCAAAAGGTGCTTATGTATTATATAGCCAACACTCAAGTTTACGCTGTGTAAAACTCGAGAACAAACCGGTTTTATCTGTCTGTACTAAGAAACAGTTAGCTTACGCTCAGTGGAAAATAAGTGGCGGGTGAAAGAATATATATATATATATATATATATATATATATATATATATATATATATATATATATATATATATATATATATATATATATATATATATATATATATATATATATATATATATATATATATATATATATATATATATATATATATATATATATATATATATATATATATATATATATATATATATATATATATATATATATATATATATATGCACAATAGTGGGGTGGGGGTTAGGTTAAGTTAAGCCCTCCCCCCTCTAATGTGTAAATATATAGCCCAAATTTGTTTCTAAAGTATTATATTTTCATCATGTTTTGGTGTTTTTTCATAAGGATTAACCTAGCATCACTTCTTGAGCGTTGGTGGTATAATGCATATGTACCAATCAGAAAAAAAAACGCCACAGAAAACTAACCGTACCTCTCTAAAAGACGGCATTGCCCGCCAACAAGTTTTCATTTCGCAGGAGCCAGACACCCCATGGCACTTACATTCGACTCTCATACTTTTCTCAATGATCTGAAATAAAAAGCGGTATTAAATTTACTAATTATCTGAAAGCACTCACAGCTGAAGATTACTCTTTTTTGCGTAGGATTTCTTACTCCATAAGCTACGTGTAATTATAAAGGATGAATATATTATTTCTCTGCACCAACTTGACTCCAAACTCAAAACTGGATCCAACACAAAGAGTGCTTATTTAGCGGCAGCTTTTACTAGCGGATATCTGTAATCACTTTAAATTCTAGTTCTGACTCATCGAAAGATAAAAAGCTACCAAAAAATTACTTAAGCCCTGTCTTCATTATGGTTTTTTCAGTTGAAGTCAAGCCGAGTGAAAACTGCTCTCCGTTCAACGGATTTGGCTTTACCTGAAAGGTCACTTGCGCCTGGTTAGCTTTTGAGCCTTAGAAAGCACCAGTGGAGACTCGAACTACCAGAAAAAGAAAGTACAATTAGCCTAAAAAAGACATAAAAACACAGTCTTAAAATAAGTAGCACCTCGGTATTTTACCATCAGAAAAGGGAATTGGAGGGCTCACCTCACTAACATTTTTGGAAGGACAGACTATGAATCAATATTATGCTGTGATTTCAAAAAAGTAATCCCTATGTCTTGAGTTAAGTTTAAATAACCACCTAGACTCATCACTAAGCAATGATTTAGACCTATTATACAACGAAAGAAGTGTTTTAGAAAGGAAAATTCTCGCTATAATCTGATTATTTGAAAGTCAAAAGCCTCTGGGGAAATGACTTATAGCAATTGGACACTTTACTCAAGAAGAATACAATTAATAGCATATCTGCTTTGTTCCAAGCTCTTTCTGTCCCATCCTTAAAAGCTCTGCATTTAAAAACCTGAAAACAGTATTAAAAGAGTTTTCTTGCAACATTTTATGGAGAAAATGCTTACTGATTTCCAAGACTACATGAAGTATCGAAACTACATTACCTTCAATTTTCATCGGAATACCGGCTCTAATTTTTAAAATTAATTTTAGAGTTAAATATTGAAACGTAGAAAAATCTGTCCTTCCAGTATATGTGATATATTTTTGAAAAACTGTTTCAAATAAATGGGTGCGTGATATTTCCCTATATTTCTAGAATTTTACAAAAACAGTGTTTTGCTAAAAATACAAAACCGACGCAAAGAAATAGGATTAGAAGCGGGAAAATCCCGAACGGGTCAGCACAAGACAAAATAAATCAATAAATTTTATTATAGGGTTTTAATACTCCAAAAACTGAAGAGAACTTAGTTTTCAGTAAAGCACTAGCTTTTCAAAATTCAACAAATACAAGCAGATATCATGAGCCGTTTTAATTGGAACAGTTTTTTTTTTCAAAAAAATAAGTTGCATAAATTGCAAAGCAGTAAATTTCGTTTGTTTTAAGTTTCAACTTCACTGATTGCTTTCATCAGGAAAACCGTTTCCTTAAATCATTCTTTTTACTGCTTGGGGTGAGTTTCCATAGGGATGATTTTTCGCGGGGAGGGAGAATCTTTCAGAGATGAACTTTCCAAGAGAAATTTTACACTCGGGGGGTTTGACAGAATTCCTATACGACTCTTTTTTTTAACTTCTCTTAGTTTCTCTTTGACAACTTAATTTTGCATGTGGACATGTTCTGGGAGAATTATTCAGGGACTATTTTCAGCGTTTTTGGAATTCCTGGGGGAAATTCCTATGGAAGTGGAGTTTCCCGAAAGATCGAGAAAACGATTAGAAATTAAAGTCTTTTTCAAATGAAAATATGCCAAGAGAATTCTTCGGGCTGAATCGTCCGCAAGAAATTTTATGATGTGGGGGGGGGTGGATTTTCAGCAAGAATGAAATTGTCCAGAAGGAATTTTACTGGGGTTGTATTTCACATGGAAGGAACTACCCATATGAGGAGTTTTGCATAAGAGGAGATAATCAAACAGTTCGTGGTAACGAACTGTAGTAAGGAGCGACCCGGCTCAATAGTAACCAAAACTCTAAAAAATTGAATTTTGATATCAATAGCTACATCAAAAGAATCGCATTTTAATGCTGATTTTAAATATATAAGTTTCATCAAGTTTAATCTTACCCATCAAAAGTTACGAGCCTGAGAAAATTTGCCTTATTTATGAAAATAGGGGGAAACACCCCCTAAAAGTCATAGAATCTTAACGAAAATCACACCACCAGATTCAGCGTATCAGAGAACCATACTGTAGAAGTTTCAAGCTTCTATCTACAAAAATCACGGGTGCGTGTTTATTTGTTTTTTTTTTTTTCTTTTCTTTTCTTTTTCCCAGGGGTCATCTTATCGACCAAGTGGTCCTAGAATGTCCCAAGAGGGCTCATTCTAACGGAAATGAAAAGTTCTAGTGCCCTTTTTAAGTGACTAAAAAAATGGATGGCATCTAGGCCCCCTCCCACGCTCATTTTTTCCCAAAGTCAACGGATCAAAATTTTGAGATAGCCATTTTGTTCAGCATAGTCGAAAACCATAATAACTATGTATTTGGGGATGATTTACTCCCCCACAATCCCTGGGGGAGGGGCTGCAAGTTACAAACTTTGACCAGTGTTTGCATATAGTAATGGTTATTGGGAAGTGTACAGACGTTTTCAGGGGGATTTTATTTTGTTTGGGGGTGGGGCTGAGGGGAGGGGGCTATGTTTGAGGATCTTTCCTTGGAGGAATCTGTCATGGGGGAAGAAAAATTCAAGGAAAAGGGCGCATGATTTTCTAGCATTATTATAAGAAAACAATGAAAAATAAACATGAAAACGTTTTTTCAAATGAAAGAAAGGAGTAGCATTGAAACTTAAAACGAACAGAGATTGTTACGCATATGAGGGGTTCTAAAAATACTTTAGCATAAAGAGCGAGGTATTTAGGAGGAGATAAATACCTCGCTCTTTATGCTAAAGTATTTTTAGTAATTTCAACTATTTATTCTACGACCTTTCTGATTCAGGGGTCATTCTTAAAGAATTGGGACAAAGCTTAAGATTTAGTGTAAAGAGCGAGGTATTAACGAGGATACCAACCCCCTTGTATACATAATGAAAATATAAGATTATGAAAGTTTGTTACGTAAGTTGCTAATTTATAAGTTACGTATATTTTTTACTAATAAAAACGTTCGTTAAAAATTAAAAGTTCTAGTTGCCTTTTAAGCAACCGAAAAATTGGAGGGCAACTAGGCCTCCTTCTCCGCCCCTTATTTCTCAAAATCGTCTGATTAAAACTAAGAGAAAGCTATTTAGCCAAAAAAAGAATTAATATACAAATTTCATTTTAATAATTTATGTGCGGAGAGCCAAAACCAAACATGCATTAATTCAAAAACGCTCAGAAATTAAATAAAAAGAACTAATTTTTTTAGCTGAAAGTAAGGAGTGACATTAAAACTTAAAACGAACAGAAATTATTCCGTATATAAAATGGGTTGTCCCCTCCGCAATCCCTCGCTCTTTACGCTAAAGTTTGACTATTTGCCACAATTCTACTTTTTAAAACAATTAAAAGCTTTAACGTAAAGAGCGAGGGATTGCGGAGGGGACAACCCATTTTATATACGGAGTAATTTCTGTTCGTTTTAAGTTTTAATGTCGCTCCTTACTTTCAGCTAAAAAAATTAGTTTTTTTTTTATTTAATTTCTTATAAAGGATGACCCAGATTCACTGGCATTATTTGAAAAAACAATCAGAAATTAAATTTAAAAAACAGTTTTTTCAATTGAAAGTAAGGAGCACCATTAAAGTATGTCAAGTATGGTTTTACACCATGGAAATTATGATGGCAACATTTTCATTTCTCTTACAGCCTTTCCACTCGAGAAATGGCACCCAATGTACACGTTTTGGGTGCCATATGGCACTACAATTATGGCATTAACAAATTAAATTTATAAAAACGAAGTAAATACAAAAATTATCGTTCAAATGAGCCCTTTCACATATATCTAGGATGTTCAAGTGTCCCGCTAGTGACGAAGAAAAAAGGAGACATCAGTGCATCCCATAAAAAAAAAAAATGAATTTCGTTGTCGTTGAAGGTGGGAGGCTGTAATTTTCATGAAAGGGGTTACCGACCATGGAGAATCAAAATATACACTTTTCATTTCGGTCCGATTCCATTTTGAAGAGATTCAGGCTATTTTTCGAAATTCTGAAAAATTTCGGAAAAATTCCGAAAAATTTTTCGAAACTTAAAACTTAAATACTAAAATTAGGCGAAAATTTAAGAAATTTTTGACAAAACTAGAAAAGTTTTGAAATTCTGAGGAGTGTTTTGGCGGAGAGCAATTAATTTCTGCTTGTTAATACGGAACCCGGAGTTCGAACTAAGCAACAGAAACCAGCTGCATGGCCCAAAATTCGCTTCTGGTGATAAGATTACGCAAAAGCATCTCCGTACCAACCCAAACAAGATGAAGAAGAAGAGAAAGAGAAGTTCAAAGACAAGAAAGAAAGACAATGATAGAAATAAAGAAGGAAAGATAAGAACAGAATGAAAATCCTAGTCAGCGAAAACTCTGAGACGACAAATTAGTCAAAACTCTCGTCAGCTCATTTACTAAAACTTTCATTATCTAGTAACAGGATTATAATTTACATCTATTCAAAAGCTGCATTTGAATGAGCTATTTAACTTGAGACATCTCTTTTCATGTAAAGTATCACCTAGTATTACACCAATTTTTCATAGGGTGGTGGGGGGGGGGGTCAACATGGAACTTGAAGTGAGCTTAGAAAGTTATTTATAGCCTCGTATTATTGTGAAAGGTCCTACGATTCTATTTAGATGAGAAGGACAACTTACCCTCATCCTCCCTTCAGCTACAGGGACACACTTAGACCAGGTGCTTGATATTTTGTGGGAGGACAGGGATCTGTCCCCTCATTGAGGAAGATGTTGAGCATGAAAATAGAAGATAGCTTTCACATGAGTAACTTCTCTGAGGAGGATGGACAAGTTCCCTGAATACTATTCAAAAGAAATCATCTAAAAATTCGTTTTACCGTTTTTCTAACCCTTCTCTGATGAAATTTATTTAGGAGTGATGTTTCTAGGGGAACATTTACTTTCAAAAGATAGCAACTTCACGTTTGCCTAAAACTCTGACTTAGTTTATGTTTTCACTGAATGTATGTTTTGTAACATACATCATGGTTAATATGATTGAAGACTAAGTCGGTTTTCGCTTGGATTTTGATATAGCTTTTTAATTTAAAGAGAAGAAACTTGTTATTAAATTAGTTTAACTTAACTGCTTATTTTAGAATCACTTAATGCTTAAGAGCTGAATCTTCATAATATATTATGGGATATAATAAATAAACTTTATGTCATTGATCAAGAATCAAAATGAATTAAGTCTAATTACTGTCACAACTTTTGAGGAAGTTACTGCTTAAACTGCCGTAGGAGATATTTAAAACTGTTTCAAATGCAACATGAAAAAATTAATTTGCAATTACACGCTTGAACGTCTTATTTTTGTTTAGTGAGCTTTCTTCCTCTATGGAGAGATGGTTACTCTTTCAATTCTAGCTTTTATTCATCTTGTTTTTTAGTTTTGTGTTTTAAATTTCCGATAATGTCAACATTCATTTCAGCAGGACAAACAAACACATTTGGTGCATCCGAACAGAATTTGTTTAACTCGCTTAATTCGAGACAATTGATCAATGTCTTTCCAGCGTTAGCACACAATTCACGAGCCTGGTCCACTAAGAAGCTCCACAAATACTACTTGTGTTGTACTGAGATTTATTACTGGGCTATTTGCTACTGAAGCTCTTAGTAAAGATTTAAACAAAAAACTTTTAAAAGATAGCCTTCTTAGTGAGACAATTGCGAAAGAAGGTGAACGATTAGAGATTTCACGGGCCAATTTACAAATAATACGACGCATTAACGCTCAGTATTTTTTCTGCAAGATAATTAAGTCTGATTATTTACTGATATGTCAATAAAATAAGTAAAGGTAAGTGTCTATGTTATCTTTCGAACTTGATTGCCTAAATCATTCCCAGATATATTCCTAAACTAGAATCACTGTCAATTTTTTTTCTTGTCTCTTCCAAATTCAGAAATAACTTCATATAAGGTAAAAGGAAACCAAAACCTGAAAACAAAAGCATTATTTTTCTTTCGTGGATGGTTGAAAAGGTATTGTGCTCAAAGGCCGAATATTCAAAGCAAATTATCGAATTAACAATGACTGATTGGTTTCAAAAGACAGACATGCCCACCAAATCTATCAGATTATCGATAGTGGGGTAACATCAATCCAAGCGGTTCCAGGCGGATGGCTTTTCCGAAGCTGTTCTTTCACTTGTCAATCAGATTTGTAGTCAGGACTGAGTCTCAATGCCTGAATAGGAAACAAGCCTTGTGACATGAGACAGGCTTTGGTCACATATCTGCGTCCGGGAAGGAAATTAAACAGAAAATCAGAAGTTACAAAATTTTGAAATTCCTTTATTGGATTAGATTAAAATAATTACATGTCTATCAAAACATGATCATCTGGGTAAAGAATAAGATGGGGAAATTTTTGTTCTAAACCTTCGTTAAAATTATTATGGGTCTTATGAGAAAATTTCAAAAATAAATGCGACAGTTGGATAATTGGGTCTAAATGTGGGCAATTTCAAAAATAAATAAATAAAAATAAGTATGCCATTAAAACTAAATCAAGAAATTGATATTGCTATTCTAAGCTCCGAATACGGTTTGACCCTAGTAATCTGCTCGAGTAATTCTATTGCGCTTAAATGCATACTTATGCTAGATATAAGTTGATACAATACTTGCTAAAGATACTTGCTAAAGAGCCGCTAGTGACCATCCAGAAACATTTAAATTGGAATCTTTAAGAAGCCTTAAGCACGCACGGGTACAGGTATATTATTAATTTCCGACTTAAATACTTCTGTGAATATTGTGGTTTAAGTTTGCTGGCGTTTCTAAAAACAATTAAAAAACTAATTTATTATTATTTTTCTTTTTATTCTTATTTTTTTCATTTCCCGGAAGACCCCAGATTGAAGAAAGAATAGTCTGCTCTGTGTGTTGAATAAAAAAGATCTTTAATGTTGTGTCTATGGTTCGATATCCTAGGAATAATGCTAAATGTAATTATTTTAAGAGCATTATGAAAACTAATTTCCATATATACCGAGGAGGATCTTCTATGGGCATCGATGGGGATTTTCAACAATTTATAACAAATAAATTTGCCCCTGTTGCCAGTTCTCTTGACTTTACCTAACGCAGCCCAGGTTTCATGTAGGTGGCCAACAGCATGATACATGTCAGAAAAGAAATTATCGTCCTATTATCCTAATGGTAAGAATAAGCGAATTTTTGGAAAAGATTCTCAATGTTAAATTAGGGATCTGGCTAGATAAAGAAAATATTGTCAGTGAGGAGTAGGGGGAATGTCGAAAGAGATATTTGGCTATAGACTCTGGATTTATGCTACAGGCCCTTATTGAAAAATATTACAGGGCAAAAGGTAAGCTCTAGGTCACCTTTACAGACATTCAATAGGTATGTTATAGTAATGACAGGTCCATTTTATTTCGTTACCTTGTTAAGATAGGCCTACGCAGAATTTTCATTACTTTTTTAATCAGTATGCATAAAATAACTGTACCTTGTTGTTATTTTTGCTAAACAATCAGTATTTAGGCCATTCAGAACAAATAGACGAGTCCGTCAAGGATGGGTTTTGTATTATATAAATTATGCTCTTTATATCAATGATTTTGCCGAGTTCTTTGAAGAAAGATGGGCCACAGTTGCATCACTGGCGAATACCCTGTTTTATTTTTTACTGTTCGTTGATGACACGGCTTTAGTGGCTAAATCAGCTGAAAAGCTTCAAGCTCTCCTGAACATAAAAGCCCACTTTAGCGAGTATGGGAGTTGAACACATTGCGAGAAAGGAAGATATGGCTAGGACCCGTTCTGCGGATGGAGGATGACACATTGTCAAAGATTGTCCTTGCGGGCAAACCATCTAAGGCCAAAGGAAAAATAGGTAGTCTCCGAATGGGATAGGGGGACGTCGCAAGGAAAGATATAAGGGAATGGGGACTTTTTGAGAGGGTGTAAAGAGGGAAACTTTGAATAGAATGGGATACAGGAGGAACGTGCAGTACTGTGCCAGCCTCAGGTGGCTTGGTGCTTCAGTGAGTTAGTAGTAGTAGTAGTATAGGGGATCCTGGAAGTTTTATGATGTGGATGGCTCGGGAGGTAAGTGTGTTTGCTTTCTTTCTCGGGAGATTGAATATGGGTTGGTTCATTTTTTGAAGGGATATACTGCTATTCCAAGATATTTTGGGGTCTGCTTCGAGAGACATAATTATTGTGTTATGACGTTTTGCAGCGAACGGTTTGGAAGCCCGGAATGCAAAAGCTTCAACTTATCGACTATTATTGCTTTGACCTATAAAATTGCTTTGACCCCTATCACCTGCGAAAGTCTTAGAAATTATGTCATTACGATTATGGGTTCTGGCTAAATGGAAAGAGACTAGAGTTGCTCATTGTTATTATTGTCTACGAGTTTACAGCAATTGTGAAATATTTTTGGGTGTGGAAGATAAAAAGCTTGTGTGCATTGTGTTCCTTTTGCTTTCCTTCTATAACATTAGACGCTCTATTGAACATTCTTGTTTCCTTTTACAAAACAGACACGGTGCATATAGGAAGACAGGACTTATGAAGCAAAATAGGGAAAATTATGGGTAGATTGGGAAGTTCTTGCGATACACAGGGAAGGAGTGGCTCCAATAGATCTCCCGAATTCACCGTTTCCTTGATTATGGCAGTTTTTACCAGTTTTTCGTAATTGAAGTTCAAATGTAAAAGCATTAAATAATCTATATCGCTAAACAAGAGGTTTACCGACGAACAGTACTTGTTATGTTTAATTGCACGGAGATTTGTAGGTATCAAGATTCTTGCCAGTAGTATATTTATATTCTCAATTGTATTGCGCATAATTAATTAACATGTTGCTCGGGTAACGAACTAGTTTAGGACATGCATCCAGAGATCAATTAACATTGCCTTCCATTGATTTTGAAAAGCTTTTTCCACAAAAGAAGTTTTTCAAAGAAACGTAAAGAGCTCCATTAAATCCAAAATGAGCGAAAATACAGTCAAATAATTTTTCAGATGTATAACTATTATAAACCACCATTAATTGAAAAATGAAATCCATAATGAACAGAAATTACAATAAATAATCACGTCAAACTCAAAACGAGCAGAAACTAAGAGAAATAGGGCTGACAACCCTCTTGCCTTCTAAAGATCAGAAGATAATTTGCACTTTATTGAAAGCAAAACGTATTTCAAGTAATGTGTTTTTATTTCTCATATCAAAAAAAAAAATAAAAAGCCACCATCATAACTAAAATTATGTGACTGTATTTTTGTTTATCTTTTGTTGGGCGTAGCTTTTTACTTTTCTTTGAAATCTTTTTGCAGAAAAAGTTTTTTTAAATTAGTTTTGTAGTTTTCAATTTACACAGTCTTTTTATGTGGTCAAGAAAAGGACATTTAAAATCTTTTTTTTTTCAGAGGCAGCGCAATATTGCTGCCTAATTAAAGAGCGATATGGGCACATTGTACTTTTTTTTTCTTTTTTTTTTTTTTTTTACACCAGAGCATTTCATACAGGATTGGTCATGGAAACTTCGAAGGGGCCTTATTCGATCTGATATTCGAAGGGCTAGAGCCCAAATTAATAGTCCAAGGTGATTGAAGAGCTTGTTATGCTCTGGGGGCATATAAGGTTTTCATAGCAAGGGTGGTCATATAAACTTCGGAGGGGGCTCATTGGATTGGTAATGAGAATTTCTAGTGCATTTTTAAGAGTCAAAGTGATTGGAGGGCAGTTATCCCCCTCCCATATGTCATAGATTCTCGAAATGTATCTGATAGCAATTTTAATATGGCCATTTGTTCGAAAAATAGTACGAAGATCATAGGCAGCGCAATAGCACTGCCTAAGTAAAGAGTGCTGTGGGCACAATGTATTATTATCTTTTTTTAGACCTGGGCACTTCTTATAAAAAGATTTGTCGTAGAAACATTGAAAGGGGATCATTTGATCGAAAATTGCGCTGTGGGATGTGGGTAATTAAGGGTAAATGGGCGATGTATCATTTATTTACCTATTTTTTCAATATTTTTTTTTTTTAGACCAGGGCACTTTGTATGGAAATAATTGTCGTAGAAACTTCGAAAAGGGTTTATTCGGTTGAAAATTGAAAGGGCTAGTGTCCTTTTTAATAGTCAAAAGGGATATGAGGGACCCCCCCCCCCGACACCCATCATTTCCACAGACATGTCCAATAAAAATTTTGGCATTTTGTTCAGTGTAGCTGAAAGGTCCGGAAATTATGTATTTGAGGATGAACCCCCCCACATCCCTCAGGGAAAGGGTTGTTAATTATGGTATGGGGTGTATAAGGTTTTTATAAAAAGAGTGGTTGAATAATCTTTTGTGGGGGCTCATTGGATTGGTAATCAGAAGTTCTGGTAGCTTTTTAAGAATCAAAGCGATTTAGGGCAGCTACCTGCCTTCCCCCACATGTAGTATTTCCTCGAAATGCGTCTGATAGAGATTTTGAGATAGTCATTTGTTCAAAAAAATCACAAAAGTAGTTGGGGTGGTAGTTGGAAAAGTAATAGCAATATTAGTGTTTTATTAGTAGTAGTAGTAACATTAGTAGCAGCAGTATTAATAACGGTAGGAACATGTAGGTGTTGCCTTTTGGTCGGTTGAACTTCCCCCTCTTGATGCCCTGGAAGTTTCACCTTGATACGGTAAGCCACTCCAAAAATATCGCTGATTTGCCCTTTTGACCCCCTTTTGACGCCCTTTTCATCTTAATGCTCTAAGTCTTACAGGTTGTTCTAATTAAAGTAGTAGTAGGAGTAGTTTAGTAGTAGTAGTAGTAGTAGTAGTAGTATTAACAGAAGTAAGAGTGGTAGTAGTGTTAGCAGTGGCATGCACATATTACCTTTTTGTCAATTCATCTTCGACTTTAAGCATTCTCTGAAAGTTCCAATTTAATACCCAAATCCACTCTATATACGCCCTTTTAACAATCTTCATACAAATAGTTTGCTTTGATTCAAATTTTTCCTTAATATTCTGTTATATTTTCACCTTCATAAGTGCAGCCTTAACTGTACTAGAATCATAGTAATAGGTGCAGTACTAGTAGGAACAGTAGTAGAAGCAATATTAATAACAGTAGTAGGAGATACACGTTGCCTCTCGGCCAGTTGAACATTTCACTAATGATGCCCCAGATGTTTCCTCTCGATACAGTAAGTCGTTTCAAAAACATTGCTGATACGCCTACGCCCATATCAGCAATATGCATGCAAACAATATGTTTTGATTTAGTTACATTCCTCTAAACGCTTCCTCAGATATTCATTTCAATATCCTCAGCGTCGGTAGTACTTGCTACAGAAGCAACAGTTCTAATGGTAATTAAATAAAAACAAAAACAGTTTTTTTAACGGAAAGTAAGGAGCGACATTAAAACTTAAAACGAAAAGAAATTACTTCGCATATGAAATGGGATGCTTCCTAATCAACCCCCCGCTCTTTACGCTAAAGTTTGACTCTTTCTCTTAACTCTACTTTTTCAAACAGAAAAAACTTTAGCGTAAAGAGCGGGGCGTTGATGAGGAAGCATCCCATTTCATATACGAAGTAATTTCTGTTCATTTTAAGTTTTAATGTCGCTCCTTGCTTTCCGTTAAGAAAACCTTTTTTTTTATTTAATTTCTGAACGTTTTTGAATCAATGCATGTTTTGATTTTGGCTCTCTGCAGATGAATAATTAAAACGAAATTTGCATATTTTGTTTGCTAAATGGCTTTCTCGTAGTTTTGATCGAATTAATTTGAGAAAAAAGGAGCGGGGGAGGTGGCCTAGTTGCCCTCCGATTTTTTAGTCACTTAAAAAGGCAACTAGAACTTCTAATTTTTTTACGAATGTTTTTATTAGTAAAAGATATACGTAACTTACAAATTAGCTTACGTAACGAACTTCAGTATTCTCATGTTTTTATTACGTATATGAAGGGGTTTACCCCCTCGTCAGTACCTCGCTCTTTACACTAACGCTTAAATTTTGTCCCAATTTCTTAAGAATGACCCCCTGAATCGCAAAAGCCGTAGAATAAATAGTTGAAATTACTAAAAATACTTTAGCGTAAAGAACTAGGTATTAGGAGGAGGTGAAGCCATCATATGCGTAATAATTTCTGTTCGTTTTAAGCTTTAATGCTTCTTACTTTCAACTGAAAATAACTTTTTCATATTTAATTTTTCTTGTTTTTTTTTTTAAATAATGCTAGAAAATCCTGCGGTCCCTTTATAAAAATTTTCTTCCCCCATGACAAATTCCTCCAAGGAAAGTTACCCCAACATATTCCCCCTTCTCAACCCCCCCCCCAACAACCTAAAAATCCCTCTGAAAACGTCTGTACACTTCCAAATAACCATTACTATATGTAAGCACTGGTCAAAGCTTGTAACTTGTGGCCCCTCCCACGGGGACTGTGGGAGAGTAAGTCGTCCCAAAGAAATAGTTATAAGGTTTTTTGACTACGCTGAATAAAGTGGCTATCTCAGAATTTTGATCTGGTGACTTTGGGAAAATAATTAGCGTGGGAGGGGGCCTAGATGCCCTCCAATTTTTTGATCACTTAAAAGGGGCACTAGAACTTTTCATGTTAGTTAGAAAGAGCCCCCTCGCAAGATTCTAGGACCACTGGGTCGATACGTTCACCCCTGGGGAAAAAGAACAAAAAAATAAAAATTAACACGCATCCGTGATCTGCCTTCTGGCAAAAAATACAAACTTCCACATTTTTGTAGATAGGAGCTTGAAACTTCTACAATATGGCTCTCTGATACGCTGAATCTGATGGTATGATTTTTGTTAAGATTCTATGACTTTTAGGGGTTGTTTTCCCCTATTTTCTAAAATAAGGCAAATTTTCTCAAGCTCGCAACTTTTGATGGGTAAGACTAAGCTTGATTAAACTTATATATTTAAAATCAACATTAAAATGTGATTCTTTTGATGTAGCTATTGATATCAAAATTCCATTTTTTAGAGTTTTGGTTACTATTGAGCCGGGTCGCTCCTTACTACAGTTCGTTACCACGAACTCTTTGATAGTTAGTAGTAGTGACAGCAGCAGTAGACAGCAGCAGTGATACCATAGTAATAGTACTAGTTTGCAAACTGCAAACATTACCTTTTGGTCGATTGATCTTCTCCCTTATCATTTCTTGAAATTTCAAATTAATATACTCAGTCATTCCTGAATTACGCCCTTTTGGCAACCCGTATACACTTAATGTTTTAATTTAACTCAACATTCCACTCAAAATTCTCTGAAAGGCTCACCTGGATGTCCTTTGTCTTTTTGGAAAGTAAAGGACAAACATACATACCTTTCTCAATAACATATACAACA
>NC_088863.1:48257125-48261104 GCF_032884065.1 Artemia franciscana | reverse complement strand
CCCCCCCTAGAAAACCTTATATACCTTCGGGGCATAAATCAGAACCCTTACCCCCAGGTTATGTGGGATTGTTTCAACCCCGAAGTTCTTGTTATATAATTTTTAGACTATCTGGAATAAAATGGCTACATCAAAATTTCTATCGAATGCATTAAAAAAATGAACGTCGGGAGGGGGGCTAGTTGCCTTACGATCACTTTTGACTCTTAAGCAGGACACTAGAGCTTCTGATTTCCAATTGAATGAGCCACCTCCGAAGTTTACACGACTATAACTTCCATAAAAACCTTAAATGTTCACACTGGACAACTATTTTGCCCTAACCTTTGCTCTAAGGGGAAGTCATCAGTGGTTGTCATTCAGTCATCAAGTGAGGGTTGTCATCCCCAAAGACACAGTTACTGGACCTTTCAAAAATGGTGAACAAAATCATAAAATTTGAATGCTTTTGTTTGGGAAAATAATGGGCGCAGAAGATAGGGTTGGTTGCCTTCCAATCACTTACGGCTATAAATAAATAATATATTGTGCCAATATCATGTGACAAAAATTTGTGTGAGGGGATTTTTCTGAACAAGGGAATATATTTTAAAGTTTCAGATGAATAAATATCAGAAGGCCAATAAAATGTAAGTAATTTTGGCTAAAAAACGCAATTCTGTAGGGTTTTATTTCGATCGTTTGTGACTAATTATTATGGATTCTTGGAATAAGTAAAACAAAAGAAACCTGAAAAAATTTTAGTCTCGGGAGTGAAATTTTAATAGGAGGGATCCATCTTTCTACACTTGGTTTTGACCCGGTAGGATAGTTTATCTTTAAATATTTAATCTCCCCGTGTTCTACGTTTCTGCACAGCACGTAGCGAAGAGTTGACGTCACAGCACTACTTAGATGTTGATTCTGTATGTTCTCAGTTATATATATATATATATATATATATATATATATATATATATATATATATATATATATATATATATATCACATAAGTTTCTTTTTTTTTTATTTCGCCTCTGCTACAACCAAACAGGGTAAAACTGCATTTGAAATTCCTTTTCACTGAGTTCTAAGGATGTTTATAGTTATTTAATATTTAACTTTACCAATTCAAACAATCATATTTTATTTCCATCGCCCTAATATCGTTGGATAAATGTATTTGTCTTCAGGCTTAACCTTTTCCGATCAACTTTTTCATCCTATAGAATGGTAAGCAGATGGATTGGCATATCTGGATATAAAAACTCGATAGATGGAATTATGAGAAGAAAATTAAGGTGAAAGAGGCAAGTGTAACTTCTGATGGGAGTAATCTGCATCTTGCAAGGATAGGAAATAATTGATTTACCAATTTTGTAAATTATAGAGTGCAAGAACATCATCACAGACAAATTCCAAGTGAGAGACTTCAAATTAGAGAGGCCGCGGAACATTGCTAGCGGATATTTTTCAATTCTTCTGTTGGCTCTCCGTTGAAACTGCTAAGTTTTCACAACTAATTATTGGCATAATTTAGTTTAACGAATATTAAAAACAGTAGTCACGCAAGGAAATTCACAATATTTAATTGCAATTTGACGAGAAAGATGGTAGCAGGAAGTCACAAGCTCATAGGCACACATTTTTTAGAAACTACAAGGATTTAGAATTTGCAAACTAAGCAAAGGAGTTAACAGATGATTGTTTTGAATTGTGAGAAAGGTAAAGAGCTCCATCGTGTTCCCTGAGAATAAAAAAGTAATTGATCCCTTATCATCCAATATTTTAATGTTACACACACACACACACATATATATATATATATATATATATATATATATATATATATATATATATATATATATATATATATATATATATATATATATATATATATATATATATATATATATATATATATATATATATATATACTTCTTTGTAACCAAGAACTTATTAACTAAATTTAGCTAAAAGTTACTCATTTCATTGGAAGATTAAATTTTTAGTTGACAGCGATATGAACCCTTATGTAGTATAATATTTCCTCTTAGAAAAGTACTTTTTTCTCGGGTAGTACAACCTTCTTCCTTAAAAACATCGCTTTTATAGTCTCCTGGAAATGTTTTCCGAGTTAAACGATATTGGAACACATTTAAAAGGGCTGCCTGAAAGTAGAAATTGAATTTCACAGAAAGAAAAACTTTTTTTTCAGAAATGAAAGGGAAAAGTAGTACTGGGTTGAAATTATTTTAGAGTGCAAGAATCAGCCAGCTTGTAATTTCAAGGGCTACTTTGCATTAGCTTGGCCTGAAAAAGAGTATAAATATGACAATTATTTCGTAACGTAACGTAACAAACTGCTTAGCATGCAATTATTTTTTACGAACTATGGAAGCAGCTTAAGCCATCTCCTGATAGTCTTCTTTTTCCCTTCATCCTTTTTTGTTCTTCCGTTATGGTTCCTTGTTGGTCAATATTTTATTATCACTAAAAACGCTCCTATTTAGGAATGTGACTTTTTCGAACATACCAGAAAATATACGGTACTTATGCACGGCAAAAGCTTTGTTTCCTATTACTGACCCCATATTATCAGATGTGTCTATATCAGATTGTATGTTTAACATTGACTTTAAAAGCTTTTGTTTTTAAATATAAAAACTAAACTGTCGTCCATTTTGGTATACGATCTTAATGCTATTTACTCTTTTTATACCCTCCAAATTAGCAAGGGATTGTGGTATTTGCGGTGTATATTTCCGGTAGTGTTATTATTTAATGACCGTTTATCCAATCTATATACGGGCTACTTGGGTTAAAGTTAAGGCTGAGGAAGAGGTTGCCAGCAGTAATTAAAGGGGCGTTGCCAAGGTATTTTCAAGGAAATTATATACCCCTTGGAAAACAGGTAATACTTACCACCTGAAAGAAAGCTTATTCTATTAATTGGTTATTTGGCTTCACAGACATCTACGTATGATTTTCTCCCTTTCTAAACACAATGAATCCATTAATGATTCTCCATTAGGAGCATGTTGGAGCCTTGAGTCTAAAAATGCTTTTTTTTTTTTTTATCTTGGATGTCTGACAAAATCTTCCTTTTACAAACCACTTTTTTCATTAACGTTCAGAAACCCTAAAATCTTTTTTGCCAGTTTTGTGCTCTCTTGTGACTTAGCATCTTTTGAATTATTGCATTCAAGGTGAAGCGGATAGGTCCTTCTTTTAAAAAGGTTAAGTGGTTTGGTCAATTTTCGCCTAGGTTTTTGGTCAAATCTCAATGGATAAAAAATGAATAGAAATGATTACACTTAAAGCGAAGAAACTTGTTACGGAAATTTGAACATAAAACCTAAAAAGTAGATTCTCTCAATTCTAGTCAGGTTACACCTAATTTTAGCTGAAGATCTATTCCTGAAAGTTCTGTTTTTTCCTAGCTTAACAGTTTTGAAAAGATTGCGATTAAGCGGGATTCGATCAAAAACTTGATCGAATGAAAGTAAAAAAGTCTCGTCTGGGCATGGAAATGCGTTCATCAGACAATTCTTGAATTTTTGCACATGCGGTTAGCAGAATTTCAACAAATCTATTATTACGATTATTATTTTCAACAGTTTTTTTTAGATTGCGGAAACGTTTTATTCATTCTTCGTTCGACCCACTAAAGGAGGAAATATAGGATATTTTTCTTTGTGAACACCGGAAACCTCCTTAAAACAATGAGGGTGAAGGATTTTATCGTAGAAAAAAACTGTTCCGAGGCCATTTACACTCGAGCCCTAAAACCCGAGCAATGGAAACTCAAATTTAAGATCTATTAGGATACTAATGTTGATTTTAAGACAGTATTGTTTATGTCATTTAGAACAAGAAATTATGTTAGTCAGCTTTGATCCTAAGATGAAAGTGTAAATAAGTCTAAGTGTTTCTATCAACAAACCTTGATGATTTGAAGAATCAAAATAATTAAATATACCTTAGGGATCAGGACACT
>NC_088863.1:48186427-48257025 GCF_032884065.1 Artemia franciscana | reverse complement strand
AAAAAAAAAAATTCCAAACTATAACAACTATTAGTGATCTCAAATTTTACGAAACAATTACTTTTTTTGTTGTCTAAAAGCTAGTCCTGAGTAATTGTCAGCTTCTACTGTGTGGGCCTTTTAGGTATATAATTTGAAGTTTCTGGAATTTATCTAGAAGCTTAATTTTCTTCCAAAGTAAGCTGCAAAATCTACATCATTGTAATATTGTCAAAATTCTTTAGTTAAAACTTAGATGAAAATTAAATATTTTGAAAATTAAAATTAATACATCCCTAGGGATGGCGACCGTGCATACAGATCATATAAAGGTCAAAATAATACTTATCAGTTATATAATAAACACTCGGGAAGTGAAATTTGATTAATGTTAATGAAATCAAACAAAATATGAAAAATATAATAGTTTAGAAAACAGTTTAGGCTATATATTTGCAGATTAGGTGGGGAGAGGTGGGTTGAAGAATAGCATATACTAAGAATAGAATAACTGAGATAATTGGGCATAGTTAAAATGACTGATAGTCAAATGACTGAGGAATAGTGGCTTTAAAAGATCCTTTAGGTTAAGTTTTTATAACAACAAGCGGCGAGAAACTACGGGTCCAACGAAATATTCCCTGCTTTGAATATATTTTTTTTTTATTATTATTTGAAGATATTGACAGAAGCCTAAACAAATTGTTCAATGCTACTCTTCAATAGTCCAAAAGAAACAGTTCCAGAAAATATATATAGCTAAAAATTATTGAAAACTAAACATTGTTATATATTTCTGAAATTACAATAAAAAAAAGAAAACAAAATTCAGATTTAGGTTGCTTTAAAATGCAAGATTGTTCATTTCTGGAGGAGGAGGGGGACTGAATGGTTAAAATGCAAAAAAAAAGTCGAGACACCGAAAAATAACGGCAAAAATAGTTAACAGATAGGAAAACTATATGGATCTTGAGATATTGGGGATAGGAGGCTGGAAGTTTGTCCAAATGCGTGATTTCCAAGACAATACTGGCTGTATTAAACAATCCCAACAATAATGAAAGATAAACTTCTAACCAGTGAAGCAAGCGCTTCACTGGTTAGAAACCTTTGCTAAACCATCTTTGCTGCAACAGGTTAGTTTAAAAATACAGAAAAAAAAAACGATACTACAAAAGCTTTTAAAACAGAAAAACTTAAAATGAAAGCCATGGAGAACAGAGAAAACATATGCATAAAATCAAACTAAAAAGTGACTGAACATAAAAACAGAGAATCAAAATAGCCGAAGTCTGAAGCTGAAAGTACAAAGAAAAAGAAAAGAAGCCTAAAGCACAAAAAAAAGAAAGAAAATAAAACATTAAGAGACTGAAACCAAAGATTTAATTGCAAATTTTTATCGAATGTGTTTTTAGTGAGGCTTAATTTTTGTATATTAACAACTGAGGTGTTAATGTTCTGACAATTATAACTATTAAGATTAATAAAATAGTAGAAAATGGTGAGGGACAGTCATCAAAAAAACAGTAGCATATTTTGACTTTTAAATTCCAAAGTGTATTATAACATTTACAATCAATAGCCTAAGAAATCCTGAAAAACTAACTTCAATGATGATAAAACAATTTTTGTAAAAAATCTACATAGTTCATTTTAAATTGTACTGTTATATTAAAATTGTAGTCTCAGATTTGAAGTCTACAAGCTTAAAAGCCCATAAATGTACACATTGATATTAATTAAATATTATTTGTGAAACACATATGATGATATTAAACTGAAAACTTATAGCCCTTTGAATAAAAATTTTCTTAAGCCAAACATTGAAAGATGACAATTATAATTCAGGCGAAAGCTTCCCTAGGAATTTGCTGACGTAATGAGATTCGGTTGTACAGCCATTCGGTTGTACAGCCAGCCAGTATGGCTGGGGAATTTCCGCTTATTGCGTAGTAATTGGAAAAATTAATTGGAAACACCCAAGGTCATACGTCATCGATTCTCTGCATTGATTGGTGCAAATAAAGGAATGAATGTGCATATAAAGGAATGATTTCTGTTACGTGAGGCTCTTACAGTCAAGAAACACAGACGAATTGGGCTGTACAACCGTGAAACGGAACATGCAACATGAACGTGAACATAGCGATTGTAAAATCCCAAGATCCTACGTCATCAGTTCTCAGCATTGATTGGTGCAAATATGTCAGAGCTAAGCGGTTTGTATATATAAGGAAATGAATTCGTCAAAACTTCACTAGTTGTGAAACTAACTTACACCAAGCAACAACACAATAGATATTAGAATGGATCCAAGTTTTGAATTAGAAATACCTTTTTATTGTGACTTTCCACCGCTTGGACCAAATACTACCTTTTTGGAACAACTTGGCGACGACTCTACTTTGGAAAGGAGTTTAGATGAACCATGTATGTTCCGACAGTCTGACTTCCAACCCCTTGGACTAAATACTACCAATTTGGAACAACTTGGCAATGATTCTAATTTGGAGAGGAGTTTGGATGAACCATGTATGTTTCGACAGTCTGACTTCCCACCCCTTGGACTAAATACTACCAATTTGGAACAACTTGGCAATGATTCTTATTTGGAGAGGAGTTTAGATGAACCATGCATGTTCCGACAGTCTGACTTCCCACCCCTTGGACTAAATACTACCAATTTGGAACAACTTGGCAATGATTCTAATTTGGAGAGGAGTTTGGATGAACCATGTATGTTTCGACAGTCTGACTTCCCACCCCTTGGACTAAATACTACCAATCTGGAACAACTTGGCAATGATTCTTATTTGGAGAGGAGTTTAGATGAACCATGCATGTTCCGACAGTCTGACTTCCCACCCCTTGGACTAAATACTACCAATTTGGAACAACTTGGCAATGATTCTAATTTGGAGAGGAGTTTGGATGAACTATGTATGTTTCGACAGTCTGACTTCCCACCCCTTGGACTAAATACTACCAATTTGGAACAACTTGGCAATGATTCTTATTTGGAGAGGAGTTTAGATGAACCATGCATGTTCCGACAGTCTGACTTCCCACCCCTTGGACTAAATACTACCAATTTGGAACAACTTGGCAATGATTCTAATTTGGAGAGGAGTTTGGATGAACCATGTATGTTTCGACAGTCTGACTTCCCACCCCTTGGACTAAATACTACCAATTTGGAACAACTTGGCAATGATTCTTATTTGGAGAGGTGTTTAGATGAACCATGTATGTTCCGACAGTCTGACTTCCCACCCCTTGGACTAAATACTACCAATTTGGAACAACTTGGCAATGATTCTAATTTGGAGAGGAGTTTGGATGAACCATGTATGTTTCGACAGTCTGACTTCCCACCCCTTGGACTAAATACTACCAATTTGGAACAACTTGGCAATGATTCTAATTTGGAGAGGAGTTTAGATGAACCATGCATGTTCCGACAGTCTGACTTCCCACCCCTTGGACTAAATACTACCAATTTGGAACAACTTGGCAATGATTCTAATTTGGAGAGGAGTTTGGATGAACCATGTATGTTTCGACAGTCTGACTTCCCACCCCTTGGACTAAATACTACCAATTTGGAACAACTTGGCAATGATTCTTATTTGGAGAGGAGTTTAGATGAACCATGCATGTTCCGACAGTCTGACTTCCCACCCCTTGGACTAAATACTACCAATTTGGAACAACTTGGCAATGATTCTTATTTGGAGAGGAGTTTAGATGAACCATGCATGTTCCGACAGTCTGACTTCCCACCCCTTGGACTAAATACTACCAATTTGGAACAACTTGGCAATGATTCTAATTTGGAGAGGAGTTTAGATGAACCATGTATGTTCCGACAGTCTGACTTCCCACCCTTTGGACCAAATACTAACTTTTTGGAACAATAGGTCTTTTTCTGGAATTTTCTGTTTTAGATGCTGATATGCTTATAAAAAACAAATTTCTTTTCAACTTCAAAGAAATTTATAGGATTGCAGTTTGAAAATTCTCGTTTTCTGACTATCAAAATTAATTATTCCATAGGCTAGTTTTGAATGCTTTTTAAGTTAATTTTTGTTAATATGCTCGTTGTTCTTAAAAAATGTTCTTTTTGCCTAACTTTGGATATATAGAGAAAAAGAACATTTTTGTCCATTCTTTTTTGGCACATTTTTTCTGACTATCAAAATTAATTATTCCATAGGCTAGTTTTGAATGCTTTTTAAGTTAATTTTTGTTAATATGCTCGTTGTTCTTAAAAAATGTTCTTTTTGCCTAACTTTGGATATATAGAGAAAAAGAACATTTTTGTCCATTCTTTTTTGGCACATAAAAAAGGTAATTTTAGCAAAACCAGGCAACATGAGTGGAGGTAGCCCCTCCATGATACCCCTGTCGGCTGAGCAGATAATACTCACTTCATAGTAAGTGAGGGGGACTTGGAAGCTCGCTAAAATAACCTAAAAACTATGACAAACCCTTTCTAAACCCCTTCATTAACAGCTGTTAAATTAACACTATCGTTGTTTAGTTAAAACTTCTGTTGGTAAAACTTAACGGACAAAAATCATAAATCAGGCAAAAGATCCCCCTGAAAAATACGGTAAAGAGTTGGTAGCAGCAAGCTGTACATAAGGAGCGACACGGTTAAATAGTTACCTCACCCCTCAAAAACAGTTTAATTATCAATACATGTATCAAAAGAGTCCACTTGTTATACTAATTCCGAATATATAATATTCATTAATTTTTACGTCACCTATAAAAAAACTACAAGCCTGGGGAAATTTGCCTAATTTCTAAAAAGGGGGTATATCCCCCACCACCCGAAATTAAAATGTCAATGAAAACCACGCCATCAATTTCAGCATTTCACATAACCCTACTTTAGAGGTTTCAAGCTGTCAATTGCAAAAAAGAAAAAAAATTGTGGGATAGCCACTTAGTTGAGTATAGTTGAAAGGTCCAATAGCTACGCCTTTGAGGATAACATCACCATCCACATCACCTAGGAAGAGGTGTGTATTTTACGAAACTTACCCATTGTTTATGTATAGTATTTGTCACTGGGAAACATACATACACTTAAGGTAGGGGTTATTTTTAACAGGGATAGTTTATGTGGAGAGGGAAGTTTTAGGAAATAATTTTTCAGAGGAAACTTTACACTTTGAGAATTTGCCAGAATTCCTATATAAAATTCTTTACATTTGTTTCACTTTCTCTCTGGCGACTCAATTTTACACGTAAAGATGTTTTGAGGGATGGCCAGGGCAAATGTCTCCCCTAAACCACCTCACAAGTTGCCTAATGCCGATTTGAAAAAAGGAAGCTTTTCTGTATAACCTACACTCTATAAGGCCTTCTCTCCCATTTACCCTTTTTACTGCAGTGACTATTTACATTGACTATGATCTATTTGTATGAAGATTTCTACAACTTGCAGGATTTACAAAGCTTAGAAACGGATTTGCAAATCCTCATCGTTTCTAGCAAATAAAAATAAACCATTACCATCTAGTATTACCAAGGGGAAATAATGAAGTGCGTATATACCGTAAACTGAAATATTAATTTCATATAATGGTCCTTAACTGCCTTTTAGCAATTGCTTCTTAGTAAACATATCTTTTTTTATCCTTAGCTTTAAGTGTTCTTAATCCTCCTACCTAAAAATAATGCTCATTGACAAATTAAACAGTTCGTGGTAACGAACTGTAGTAAGGAGCGACCCGGCTCAATAGTAACCAAAACTCTAAAAAATGGAATTTTGATACCAATAGCTACATCAAAAGAATCGCATTTTAATGCTGGTTTTAAATATATAAGTTTCATCAAGTTTAGTCTTGCCCATCAAAAGTTACGAGCCTAAGAAAATTTGCGTTATTTTAGAAAATAGGGGGAAACACCCCCTAAAAGTCATAGAATCTTAACGAAAATCACACCATCAGATTCAGCGTATCAGAGAACCCTACTGTAGAAGTTTCGAGCTCCTATCTACAAAAATGTGGAATTTTGCATTTTTTGCCAGAAGGCAGATCACGGATGCGTGTTTATTTGTTTATTTGTTTTTTTTTTCCCCAGGGGTGATCGTATCGACCCAGTTGTCCTAGAATGTTGCAAGAGGACTCATTCTAAAGGAAATGAAAAGTTCTAGTGCCCTTTTTAAGTGACCAAAAAATTGGAGGGCACCTAGGCCCCCTCCCACGCTAATTATTTTCCCAAAGTCAACGGATCAAAATTCTGAGATAGCCATTTTATTCAGCGTAGTCGAAAAACTTTACAACTATGTCTTTGGGGACGACTTACTCCCCCACAGTCCCCGTGGGAGGGGCAACAAGTTA
Organism: Artemia franciscana; assembly: GCF_032884065.1. Classification (NCBI taxonomy): domain Eukaryota; kingdom Metazoa; phylum Arthropoda; class Branchiopoda; order Anostraca; family Artemiidae; genus Artemia; species Artemia franciscana. The sequence goes on along the minus strand of NC_088863.1, from coordinate 48,250,690 downwards.
CAAACTTTGACCTGTGCTTACATATAGTAATGGTTATTGGGAAGTATACAGGCGTTTTCAGGAGGATTTTTTTTGGTTGGGGGGAGGGGTTGAGAAGAGGGGGATACGCTGGGGGAACTTTCCATCGATAATTCGTCATGGGAGAAGAAAATTTCCATGAGGGGAGAGCAGGATTTACTAGCATTATTTAAAAAAAAAACAATTAAAAAATAAATGTGAAAAAGCTTTTTCAGCTGGAAGTAAGGAACAGTAATAAAACTTAAACAAACAGAAATTATTACCCATATGAGGGACTCACCTCCTTCTAATACCTCGCTCTTTACGCTAAAGTATTTTTAGTAATTTCAACTATTTATTCAACGGCTTTTGTGATTCAGGGGTCATTCTTAATGAATTGGGATAAAATTTAAGCTTTAGTGTAAAGAGCGAGGTACTGACGATGGGGCAAATCCCCTCATATATGTAATAAAAACATGAGAATACAAAAGTTCTTTACGTAAGGTAATTTATAAGTTACATAAACCTTTTACCAATAAAAAGATTCGTAAAAAATTAAAAGTTCTAGTTGCCTTTTTAATTAACCAATAAATCGGAGGGCAACTAGGCTTCGTCCCCCGCTCTTTTTTTCTCAAAATCATTCGATCAAAATTATGAGAAAGCCATTTAGCCAAAAAAAAAAAAAAAAAAAATCCAAATTTCGTTTTGATTATTCCTCTGCGGAGAGCCAAAATCAAAACATGCATTGATTCAAAAACGTTCAGAAATTGAATAAAAAAACAAGTTTTTTTAACTGAAAGTAAGGAGCGACATTAAAACTTAAAACGCACAGAAATTACTTCGTATATGAAAGAGGCTGCTTCCTCATCAACGCCCCGCTCTTTACGCTAAAGTTTTTTACTGTTTTAAAAAGAAGAATTGAGAGAAAGAGTCAAACTTTAGCGTAAAGAGCGGGGCGTTGATGAGGAAGCAGCCTCTTTCATATAAGAAGTAAATTCTGTGCGTTTTAAGTTTTAATGTCGCTCCTTACTTTCAGTTAAAAAAACTTGTTTTTTTTATTTAATAACAATAAATGTCGTTACGATGTAAACATACTGCAACACTTGCCAATAATTTCGAATGATTTTAGCAAAACGTAAATTGTTTGGTCACTGTTTTCCCTGCAAAACAGTCGTATCTGAGAGATCACAGATATCAACAAAAGTATGATTAAAACCAACCTGTTGCTATGCAGCGGGAATTAAAAGATCAGTATAGAGAAATCGAGTTCTTTGCTTGTTATAAAAAATGACTTCATGCGAACGACTCATGCATGAATGACTCATGCATACAATGAAAAGGCTACATACTATTATTCAGACAATAGGGCAGAGTGAAAAAAAGAAAGTAAATTTAACTAATTAGTCAGAAGCTTGAAAGAGCACAAAAAAAGTTTCGAGGGCATCCTTGGAACGCAAGTCCCCCTCCCCTTATGAAAAAATCCACTCATCTTCCCAACCAGCCCATCATAAACAAAAAAGCACGAAAAAGGCACAAACTAACACGCCTTAGAACAATTGGAACAACATCACTCAATACAAGCACACTAGTAAAGTCTGCATTACTAAGATACAAAACTTACCCAAAGAGAAGTTCACAAGACACTCATCCACCAGGACACAAAACAGCTTTATGTTTTCATGTGTAGGGAGATATCCACTTACTAGAAAGATATTCATTCGCATCCGTCTTTCTTTGTAATAGATTCTTGCTTTCAGCAGCACAAATGAAACTAACCCTGTCACAGCTGCCATGAAATTCTACATGTCGTCAGCAAAGTTAAGCTCCATCCTCTTTGAACATACATCTATAAGTGCTCCATGCTACGAAATCCTTTAGAATCAGCCAATTAAATTATTAAAATGCACTAGAACATCAAAGGGCAAAACAAAGAACCATGGGTCACTCCATGTTTTAAATTCATGTAATTGGATTTAATGCTCCCACCATCAACACACTATTTCCATCACTCAAAAAAGATGATAGCTTCCATTACTGACAAAAATCCAATCATTCTTATTCATGGATTTAAATATCATTGGTTTCAACGCAATATAAAAACACTTACTCCGTGGACCAAATTCAAGATTATGCTGTATAATAGATCTTTTTTTACACTTGTCATGAACACTTTTAACGTCTTCCACAGATGCAAAAGGGCTTTTTATCAAACTCTGGTTCTATATTTTGATAAATTTATTTGGCTATATATCCATGGTAAAGGCTGCTCAACTTAACTTGCGCGATTCCTTTGTCTGCAAAAACTGTCCTGACCATAGATCGTCATCTCAGAATTATAGGTTGCAGATCAGGTTGTGGTTGCAGGTCAGGTCGAGATTGTAGCAGATCAGATTGTGGGGTCAGGTCAAGTAAGCGTCATTTAATTGTGGGGTGCCATTTTACTTTCTATCCGGTTTACAACAGCTGTAACTCAAAATTTAACATCAAATGACCCCTTCCATAATATTTCCATGATCGTCCAATGTAAATAACGACCCCTGTAAAAGACGAAGAGATTATAAACACTATGCTCTTTACTGTGGAAATGAGGCTGTGTAAATTACGATAAGCGAAATTAGATTCCAAACATCAGATTGATTCCAGAAATTAAATTCCAAACTTCACGTAATGGCTTTTAAAAATTCATCGTTTTTAGATAACCCACAGTTTTTGGTCATGTAAAGAATATGAAAACACGGCTGGGAATTTTCTAACTTTGAAGACTCAGATAATAAATGGAAAAATTTCTATGCTGAAATATTATCCTTAGGTTTAAGTGTTCTTAATCCTCCTACCTAAAAATAATACTCATTGACAAATAACAATAAATGTCGTGACAATGTAAACATACTGCAACACTTGCCAATAATTTCGAATGATTTTAGCAAAACGTAAATTGTTTGGTCATTGTTGTTTCCCTGCAAAACAGTCGTATCTGAGAGATCACAGATATCAACAAAAGTATGATTAAAATCAACCTGTTGCTATGCAGCGGGAATAAAAAGATCAGTATAGAGAAATCGAGTCCTTTGCTTGTTATAGAAAATTACTTCATGCATGAATGACTCATGCATACAATGAAAAGGCTGCATACAATTATTCAGACACTAGGGCAGAGTGAAAAAAAGAAAGGAAATTTAACTAATTAGTTACTGTTTCTATTTTGATGCTTATTCAAAATATATAAAACTCATGAAATTTAACATTACCTGCTAGAAGTTACGTGCCTGAGAAAATGTCCCCAAATTTCAAAAAGGAGGAGAAATACCCCCAAAACATCAAGCGATATCAACGAAAATCACACCACCAGATTCAGCATATCAGAGAACCGTACTGTCGAGGTTTCATGATCTTCTATACAAAAATATCGAATTTTGTATTTTTAGCGAGAAAAAGATCACGAATGCAAGTTTTTTTTTCAGGAGTGATTGTGCCAAACTAGTATGCTAGATGATCGGGACAGGGCTCATATGATTAAGTTCTAGTACCCCGTTCAAGTGATCAAAAACATTCGAAGACAGCTAACCCCCTCCCGTGCCCCATTTTCCCTAAGATCACCTGATCAAAATTTTAAAGTAGCTATTTTGTTCAGCATAATCAAAAGATCTAATAGCTACCCCTTTCAAGACGACTTTACCCCCCAGAGTCCTCAGGGGAAGGGCTACAAGCTATGAACTTATTATTACTAGCGTTTTACAAATTCCTACTGTAGAGGTTTCAAGCTGTTGTTGGCAAAAATGAGACATTTGTATTTTTTACCAGAAGAAAGATCACGGATGCGTGTTTATTTGTATTTTTCCCAGGGGTGATCGAATTGAACAAATGATGCTAGAATACCAGGAGAGGGCTCATTAAAAAAAATTCTAGTTTTCTTCTAGAATGACCAAAAAGCTAGATGGTCAACAGGCCCTGCTCCTATGGCCCTACCCCACCCAAAAGTTGTTCTATCAAAACTGTAGGATAGCCACTTTGTTGAGCATAGTTGAAAGGTCCAATAGCTACGCCTTTGACGATAGCATGACCCCTCAGAGCCCCTAGGAAGAGGGGTGTATTTTATGAAATTTGCACACTTGTCTACGCATAGTTTTTTTTTATTAGGAAGCATACAGACATTTTTTGGAGGGGGGTATTTTTCACAGGGATAGTTTTCTGTCAAGAGGTATGTTTTGAAAGATTCTTTACATTTGTTTAGCTTTCTCTCTGTCGACTCAATTTGACATGTGGAGATGTTCCAGGAGCATTATCCAAAGGAAATTATCAGCGGGGTTGGAATAGTCTGAAGAAGCTTTTTGTGGGGAGATTTTCCTCGGAAAATCTCTGTTATCTTTTTGAATGAAAATCAAATTGCCATGGCAAACTGTAGAAGAAAGACCAATATAGATAATTTAAGTCAGAGGCAAAGCTGGCATAAGCCTTCTTGAGGATATTATATAAATAATGTCTCTTTTTTCAAATAGAACTTTCCCAAGAATTCTCAGGAGAGAAAGGAAACCTGGAACTAAGAGAATAGGACGCGTTAGATCAATTTCTTTTGTTGTATACGGATGGCTTGACAAAACAATATATTCTGGAAGCCGCAAAAAGAGATTTAACAAAGACTGTCACACAACTCACGAAACAAAGGACAAGCCGTGTATTATTCACAGTTGAATGATATTGATAACCCCAAAAACACTTGAAATGCGAGATCCGAGAAATGAAATTTATCAATCAGATATTAAAAGGGACCCTTGGACCAAATACTACCATTTTGGAACAACTTTGCAATGATTCTAATTTGGAGAGGAGTTTAGATGAACCATGTATGTTCCAACAGTCTGACTTCCCACCCCTTGGACCAAATACTACCCTTTTGGAACACCTTGGCAATGAATCTAATTTAGTCTTCAGTAAATCATTAACTACATTTACTTTTTTATTACTTTGCCCTATTGTCTGAATAATTCTATGCATTTTTTTTTCATTGTTTAATAATTTTTTCATAGCCATCTAATTACTCAACCTTTCTATATTGAACTATTTATTCTGGCTGCATAGCAATAAGTTGATTTTAATCATATGTTTGTTTATATCCTGCGACACCTGTGATCTTCTCCCAGGTACACTTGTTTTGATAATCCAATTTATCTTTTTGGAAATGTTCCCAACGGTTAAAATCTTTTGGTGTTATTGCCAAAGATAGGGACACGTTTTATCGTTATCACGTGTTTTTATTTGTCAATGAGTTTATTATTTCCTTATATTCAAATTTGTTTTGCATACAAAACACTTAATTTGTTTAGTACTTTAAAGAGGTTCTAAAAAAATAGGACTAAATAAATAAAATAAACTGCCGAAATATATAAATAAGTACAATTCGCAAAAAGAATGTTCTTCTGGTATTTTTTTGAGCCTAATTGCCAGGTTGAACCACGCTGATTTTTTGGTTTCAGCCATATATTTTGATGGCTGAATATATATCTAATAATTTGAATCCTACTGTTGTTATGTGCCATTACAGAAGTTAAATGCATACTGTGTTATCACGTAGGTAATATTGTAGACCGCAAGATTATAGCGCTGTTACATGAGGCGAGGCTCTTACAGTCAAGTAACACGGACGAATTGGGCTGTTACAACAATGAAACGGAACATGTAACATGAACATGAACATAGCGATTGTAAAAACCCAAGATCATACGTCATCGGTTCTCTCTGCATTGATTGGTGCAAATATGTAAAAGCTATGCGGTTTGTGTATATAACGAAATGAATTCGTCAAAACTTTCTAGTTGTGGAACTAACTTACACCAAGCAACAACACAATAGATATTAGAGTACTTTACAGAAAAAGATCAGAATATGGGAAATATTACATTTGAAGAATGTATGCTGGAAACGCGAAATGAAACATTCAAGCAAAGAACCTTCAAAACTCGTCATCCTAAAGATGCATTGGTGAATTCATCGATTATTAAAGAACTAGGCGTGCAAGAATATGATCCTCGTGTAGTCAACCAGCTCCTGGATTTTGTTTATAAATATGTGACATCAATGCTTGATGATTCAAAAATTTATTCGAATCATGCCAACAAGAAGAATATAGATATTGAAGATGTTAGGCTTGCTGTTGCACTTCGTGTAGAGAAAGATTTTACAACTCCTCCACCCAGAGAGGTTCTTATGGATATTGCAAGAACAAAGAATGCACTTCCATTATCCCTTGTTAAAGCTCACTGTGGTTTAAGACTTCCAGCTAACATACTGTTTAACGGCGTGCAATTACAAATTGAAACCTATAAAAAGGTCTGGAATTGCTCCTAGTTTGGGACAGCCTGTTGCTATAAAATCCTTACCTTTGACACAAACTCCACTGCAATCCTGTCCAATTGTTGGTACTACCCTTCGAACGCCCTCTGGCGTTGTTATCAAACCTCCAGGGCCTTCAAAAATGACAACACAAACTATTGGATTTTCTGTGCAACCCCAAAATATTCCCAGAGCAGTAGTTAAGCTTGGTAGCTCAACAGGTCAAACACAGACAATGAACTTGGCGGAACTATCTATTGCAAATGAAGAGTGTGTCACCGATGCCCGGGGAATTAAACGAGAAAGAGAAGACATGCATTTTGATGTTTGATTTTTTTTTATGGTTTCCATAATGTTTTAATGACAAATGTGCATTTATTCATTAGAACAAGTTATAATTTTTCGATTCAACAGATACTAAATTATTTGTTTAATATTTTTTATATTAGTTTGAAAATTTTGAGTTTTTATGGATATCAAAATTGATTATTGCTTAAGCTAGTTTTTAGATTCTTGGTAGTGTTTTTTTATACTATGTTTGTCATTCTTGAAGATGTTCTCTTTGTCGTAAATTTTTGATATATAGAGAAAAAGAACATCTTCCCCAATTCGATTTTGGCATAGAAAAAAAGATAATTTTAGCAAAACCAGGCGACAATGAGTGAAGATAGCCTCTTCATGACACCCCTGTCGGTTGAGCAGATAATACTCACTTCAAAGTAAGTGAGGGGGACCTGGGAGCTAGCTAAAACTACCTAAATATATAAATAGGTCTTGAAAAAAAAATTCTTTCACTATTAGCTAACTCATACATGGGCACTCACATTTAGGATCAGGGAAGAGGCCAGTCCTCCCTCCTATCCCTTTTTAAAAATGTTGCCATTATCTGACAATGAGGTAGCCCTCTAAATTGGGGGTTCGTTTTATCACCAACTGAATAGTTATTTGGACGTTTTAACTATGCTGAACAAAATGACAATAAATTTTGATCAGATGACTTCAAAGGGTGGAGGGAGTTGGAGGGGGCTAGCTATCATCCAATCTTTTTGGTTACTTAAAAAGGACACCAGAGCTTAGTATTTCCAATGAGCATTTCCAGGTGAGCCCTCTATCAATACGCACATCCACGGGAAAGAAGCAAAACATAAAAACAACAAGAAGTAAACATGCACCTATAATCTTTTTTCTGGCAAAAATACAAAATTCTACATTTTTATGAATAGGAGCTCAAAATCTCTACAGTAGGGTTCTCTGATATGCTGAATCCCATTATGATATTTTTTATTAAGATCCTTTGACGTTTTGGAGCTATTTACCCCTTTTTCAAAAATGAGGAAAGTTTTCTCAGGAATGTAACCTTTCCTGGGTAACATTAAACTTAGAGAACTATGTATATTTTAAATCAGCATTAAAGTTCAATTCTTTTGATGCATGTATTGTTATCAAAACTCTATTCTTATTTTTGGTTACTACTCAGCCACTTCTCTCTACTTATAGTTCTTTATCATAAACTGTTTGATATATCCCAATCTTTCTTCAAAATTGCTTTTATATTAATAAATAACACATAATACTCGCCAGGCACGCATTCAATATTTTATTTTGGAGCAGGACAGGCATTAGTGAGTGGGCACAATCCCGAAAAATAGGAAATAATATATTGCAAAAACTAAAGAAATGTTGGTATTCTGGGCAACCACTAACATGATCAACACTTGCCATTCAAAGTCCCTGATGAACTAAAGGATCAGAAATTCTGCTATAAGGCTATTACCCATAAGACTCCAATGTTTTATCGTTATTTTTTTTTTCAGAGGCATTTCATATCACAGAAGTAGTATAAACATTGGAGGGGCTCATTTTTTTTTTCAGTTCAGTTCAGTTTATTAACATCAAAAATAAAAGGACAACAATAACTCTCTACCCCTACAAGGCTCCATGGCCCGTTACATAGGGGCTTTTTGATTGGAACTTGGAAGTTCCAGTGCCCTATTTAAGAATTTAAAGTGATTGAAGGGCAACTTGCCCCCACGCCCTTTTTTCCCTAATTGCATCCAATGAAAATTTTGAGATAGTCATTTTGTTAAAAATAGTCTAAAGATCAGATAACAAAACTCCAGGGTCAATATCAACCCTGGGCTTTGGGGCAGGCGTTGTCGTTCACCACAAGACAACAAAAATACTGGGGTCAACACTACACCCAGAGCTGGGGGCAAGAGTTTTAAGCTACATCCTGGAGAAATATAAGGTTTTTATGTAAAGGGTGACCGTATGAACTTCAAATATGGCTCATTTGATTGGAAATTTAAAGTTCTAGTTACTTGTGAGTAAAAAGTAATCAGAGGAAATCTAGACCCCCCCCCCCACCCCACACTTTCCCCAAATTGTATCCAATCAAGATTTTGAGATAACTAGCTTATTTGAAACAGTCCCAACAATTATCTAAAAAAAAACTATTTTTTTCACTGAGCTCGAGGGAAGGGTTGTGACTTATGTCCCAGGGTATATAAGACTTTTTTTTATAGAAGAAGTCCCTGTACAAACTCCAGAGGGGACTCAAATGATCAGAAATTGAAAGTTCTAATTCCATTTTTAAGAGTCAAAAGTGATCCAATGACAACTGGTCCTCCCCCAACTCTATTTACCCCTAATTCATGCAGTCAATTTTTTTATATAGCCATTTTGTTTAAAATAGACCAAAGATCACATAACAAAAACTCCGGGAATATCACAGCCCCCAAGAACCCTGGGACAAATGTTGGAAATTATGCCCCAGGGGCTTATAAGATTTTTAAGGAAGGGAGGGTCATATAAACTTTGAAGGAGGCATATTGGATTGTAAATCGGAATTTCTATTGCCGTTTTTCAAGAGTTAAAAGTGATCAGAGAGCAACACTAGCCCTCTCCCCCACCCTTTTTTCCCCTAGACCATAAAATAAAAATTTTGAGTCATTTTTTTCCAAATAATTCAATCATCAGATAAAAACTACAGGGTCAACAACCCCCCTCCAGATTCCAAGGGCTAGTGGTTTAAGTTATGCCCTGGGTGCATATAAGGTTTTTTTTATGGAAGAGGTGGCTGTAAAAACTTTGGAGGGGGCTCAAATGATTAGAAATTATAAGCTCTAGTTCCCTTTTACAACCGGATAAAAGACTCAAAAATCCTTCTGGGGAGCTCCTAGGTTTTATAAGAATTTTCTAATTTAGATGCTGATATGCTTATAAAAAACAATATTCTTTTCAGCTTCAAAGAAATTTACAGGATTGCAGTTTGGAAAATTCTCATTTTCTGAATATCAAAATTACTTATTCTTTAAGCTAGTTTTAAATTTTTTGTAAGTTAGTTTTTATATTATGCTTTATTTTTCTTGAAGATGGTCTTTTTACCTCATTCTATTTTGGAATAGAAAAACGTAATTTTAGTAAAACCAGGCGACATAAGCGAAGATGGCCTCTTCGTGATACCCCTGTTAGCTAATCAGATAATACTCGCTTCAAAAAAGTGAGGGGGACTTGGGAGCTAGCTAAAATTACCAAAATATGAGGGAGTCGACCCCTTCCTCAACCTTCGGTCTTTATGCTAAAATCTTAATGTTCTATAAAACTACCACGGTCCTTGTGTTTGAGCAGTCTCTAATAAAGAATTTACAAAAAGTTAAGCCCCCCCCCCCCCTATGCCGAATAATGTCTGCTTGATTTAAGTCTTAATGTTGGGGAGATTTTCTTTCAAACAGTTCATGGTAACGAATTGTAGTAAGGAGCGACCCGGCTCAATAGTAATCAAAACTCTAAAAATAGAATTTTGATACCAATAGTCACATCAAAAGAATCGCATTTTAATCCTGATTTTTAATATATTAGTTTCATCAAGATTAGTCTTACCCATCAAAAGTTTTTTTTTTGTCAGAGGTGATCGTATCGACTCAGTGGTCCTAAAATGTGACGAGAGGGCTCATTCTAACTGAAATTAAAAGTTCTAGTGCCCTTTTTAAGTGACCAAAAAAATTGGAGGACACCTAGGCCCCCTTCCACGCTCATTTTTTCTGAGATAGACATTTTATTCACCATAGTCGAAAAACCTAATAAGTATGTCTTTAAGGACGACTTACTCCTCCACAATCCCCATGGGAGGGGCTGCAAGTTACAAACTTTGACCTGTGTTTACATATAGTAATGGCTATTGGGAAGTGTAGTAACTTTTTCAGGGGGATTTTTTTGGCTTGGGGGGGAGTTGATGGGGGGATTACGTGGATGGATCTTTCAATGGAGGAATTTTCCATGGGGGAAGAGAATTTCAATGAAGTAATTTCAACTGAAAGTAAGGAGCATCATTAAAACTTAAGACGAACAGCAATTATTACGTATATTACGGGTTTATTCCTAGTAATACCAAGCTCTTTACGCTAAAGTATTTTTAGTAATTTCAACTATTTATTCTTCAGCCTTTGTGATTCAGGGGTCATTCTTAAGGAATTGGGGAAAAAATTTAAGCTTTAGTGTAAGGAGCAAGGTATTAACGAGGGGGTGAGTCCCTTCATACACGCAATAAAAACATTCGAATATGGAAGTTCGTTACGTAAGGTAGTTCGTAACTTATGTATATTTTTTTACTAATGAAAACGTTCTTAAGAAATGAAAAGTTTTTGTTACCTTTTTAAGCAATCTAAAAATTGGAGGGCAACTAGGCCAACTCCCTCGCTCCTTTTTTCTCAAAATCTTCCGATTAAAACTATGAGAAAGCCATTTAGCCAAAAAAAAATAATATACAAATTTCATTTTAATTATTTATGAGTGGAGAGCCAAGATCCAAGCATGAATTAATTCAAAACGTCCAGAAATTAAAAAAACACATTTTTTAACTAAAATTTAGGGGCGGCATTAAAAATTAAACGAACAGAAATTACTCCGTATATGAAAAGGGCTTTTCCTCCTCAACACCCCAATCTTTACGTCAAAGTTTTTTACTATTTTAAAAAGTAGACTTAAGAGAAAGAGTCAAACTGTAGCGTAAAGAGCGGGGCGTTGAGATAGAAAAGCCCTTTTCACATACGGAGTAACTTCTGTTCGTTTCAAGTTTTAATGTCACTCCTTACTTTTAGTTTAAAAAAAAACTTTTTTTTTTCATTTAATATTTAACATAAAACGAAATAAAACCGCCAATTTAACATATTTTTCTACAAAGAAATAAGATCAATCGAAAAAAAAAACACTCACAAAAAAAAGATGTGGCAAGTGTTGTTTTTTATAAATTTACATAATACTAAAAGGTTGGCAATGGTCTGATATTTGGCTAGATATTAACCATCTATCGAGAGTGTGGGATGGACAGGAAACTTGAAAGGGTTCTAGAAATTATACAGCTAAAAACTATTGATGAGTTATGCACTGTGTTCATTTCAGGAGGGGATGGGGCTTTACTGATGACAAGAATAAAAAGATAAACTTTCAGTAAGACAAAAATGTGTTGATACCTACACAAAATCTTTGCCAATCCATCTTTAGGGAAGATTGTAGGCTTAAAAATATTTAAAAAAGGACAATACAAAACTGTCAAATCAGAAAAGCTAAAAAAAAGAAAGCCATGGAGAACAGAACAAACAAACATCGAATCGACCAAAAAGACACATTAATAGTAGTAATGCTCCTTGTTTTGTCAATAATAGAAGTTAAGATTACAAAAAATTATACATTTATCTCGTCAGCCTATCAACTTTTCGTTTGTTAGCATATGCATCTAATTCATTTGAGCCATTTTAGCGATTAAAAAATAAAACAAGCTATTCAGTGTTGAAAACTTTAGTGTAAAGAACAAGGTAAGAAGATTGGGGGCAACCCCTTCATACGTGGAATAATTTCTGCTTTTTTAATGATGTTCCTTTCATTAAAGGAGTCTAAAAATTTTTTATAAAAATTATGAAAAATATAAATATTATCGGAATCAAAAATTATATTAGAATTCAGGTATCGGGTTGAATTGAACCTGCTTTGTCTTGTATTCTAATTTATAATTTTAAATGCAATTAGTTTATACTTGGATTCGCCAAAAAAACAAAAACAAATCTACAAGGAAATTAGAAAGGTTAGTAAAAGAACAAAGAGGTACATGGTTCATCTCCCTTTAGGTTTTATGCCCCCCCCCCCAAAAAAAAAATATATATTGTTAATGTAAGAAATTTAAAAGTATAATAAAAACAAAGAGAGTGGTAAGCCAAAACTGATGGTTTATCCTGCACCCCCTATCGGAGGAGGGGGAAAACCATCTCGGCTGATTCCAGAGAAATGCTATTATGATAAAACAAGGGTATACGCAACGTTCTCTTCAATGAGAATTAAGCCACTGTAATTAAAATTGGAACTAGAAACAATTAATTATGTCATTACAATAACTAATAATCATGAATTATCACTATTTTAAACATTAAATCCAGTAATATTCTTGTTGAATTGCGTCAACAATTGCATTACAAGACTAAATCCTTGGTTATGATCAATGGATCTCTGATAGATCTCGTTAAAGAATAAAATCTTTTTTTTTACTCATATTGTAAGTTGTTAGCTCCCAACATACAGGAAGGATTAAGTAGGCTAGGACACGGTATTTTGTAAGACAGTATATTAGGATAGAGTTCATCTCTCCATTTTACTACATAGATCCATGAGGAAATTTGCAAGACTCCCCCCCCCCCTCTGGTAAGTGAATCTCATAAATATATTTGACTCAAAACTTCAGCGTTATTTTTGGGAGGAAGGTTCTTTAGATTAACCAGATTCAAAGACCAATGAGGAGAGGACAACAAGTCTAGGTATATCCCGATAAAAGCATATGTTAAAAGTATTACACTTTAACCTAGACAAACCTAATTCTTCAATGAGAATTAAGACACTGTAATTAGAATTGGAACTAGAAACAATTAATTAAGGCATTACAATACCTAATAATCATGAATTATCACTATTTTAAACATTAAATCCAGTTATATTCTTATTGAATTGCGTCAACAATTGCATTACAAGACTAAATCCTTGGTTATGATCACTGGATCTCTGATATATCTCGATAAAGAATAAAAAAAATTTTTTTTTACTCATATTGTAAGTTTTTAGCTCCCAACATGCAGGCAGGATTAAGTAGGCTAGGACACGGTATTTTGTAAGACAGTATATTAGGATAGAGTTTATCTCTCCATTTTACTGCATAGATCCATGAGGAAATTTGCAAGACTCCCCCCCCCCCCTGGTAAGTGAATCTCATAAATATATTTGACTCAAAACTTCAGTGTTATTTTTGGGAGGAAGGTTCTTTAGATTAACCAGATTCAAAGACCAATGAGGGGAGGACAACAAGTCTAGGTATATCCTGATAAAAGCATATCTTAAAGTATTACACTTTAACCTAGACAAACCTAATTACTTTGACCTTGTTTGTTTATGAATAGGCCTATAGTTTACTATACTGTATAAGTCTTAAGCAATGATTAAGTAGTTCATACTTACTGTTTTTGATGGAATATATATATATATATATATATATATATATATATATATATATATATATATATATATATATATATATATATATATATATATATATATATATATATAATATTATAATAAATTAATATAAAATATAAAATAAAAGAGTGATAAAATAATTCAAGATAAATGAACAAAGTCAAAACTACTCATAAAACCAAAAAAAGATTACCTCAAGCGATAGTTTGCTGAGCTTGATTGTTGGCTTCATAATTCCAATATCCTTAGTCCTTTGGCAGTTTAATCCAATTATCATATTTTTGCACTCTTTACACTGGATTTTTCATTCTCTACAATTTTTCGACTCTAACACCATCAACAACTACTTTGCAAGATTTCTCTATCAGGATTTCTTCAACCAAAATAGAACCACCACTAACACCATCCTAAATTTAGGCCCTTTATCAGGTGTTTTTGTTTCATTTAAAATTGGGATTTGTGCTTTTGTGCGTTGAGTCTGAGATGAATGAATGGCAGTTGGCGACATTGGACTTTTCCGTCAAGTCCCTACACTCAAAGTAACAGAGGCAGGATATAGTGGCGAAGGCCCTGGAGACTGCACTGGGGCATATGAGCTCATTTGCTCCATTATCTAAAAGTTCCAAGTTAAATAATTCAAAACAAAATAAAGAAACAAAAGTATAAATAATTTAAAAAGAATACTAATTAGCTTCATTGGACGTTGCACTTGGATCTAGAATGATCTTCCTGGAGAAGTTATCCCAAAAAGTTTTTCTGTTAGCTCTTTCAAAAGAAGGTTCAATAGTAGACTAAAACCTTGATAAAGGACTAGTGACAAATATCTGACAATAGCTTGGACCACAAATCTAAGAATAAAAAAAATCATATACTATGCATACTAAAATAAAAAAAGGAGATATATAACACTATTAAAAGAGAAGCTGTGAAAAATATTTTTGCTGATATATCAGCTGGATATGGCGCATTTCAAACTAAAATCAGCCGTGTTTATTCAACAATAAAAACTGAAGCTAAAAGCTTTCAAAAATAGTTGAAATTACCAAAAGTGCTTTAGGGTAAAGAGCGAGGTATTTAGGAGGAGACGAACCCCTTATATGCGTAATAATTTCTGTTAATTTTAAGCTTTAATGCTGGTCTTTACTTTCAGTTTAAAAAAAAAACTTTTTCGAATGTATTTTTTCATTGTTTTTTTTTAATAATGCTAGAAAACCCTGCGTCCCCTTCATGGAATTTCTCTTCCCCAATGAAAATCCTCCCACGCAGCCAACCAGCCTCAACCCCCCAAACCAAAATAATCCCCCTGAAAACGTCTGTGCACTTCCCAATCACCATTACTGTATACAAACATTAGTCAAAGTTTTTAATTTTCTGGGACTGTGGGGGAGTAAGTCATCCCCAAAAACATAGTTATCATATTTTCCGACTATTTTGAGCACAACAGATGACTCAAAATTTTGAACTGTTGACTTTGGGAAAAAAATGAGCGTGGGAGGGGGCCTAGGTGCCCACCAATTTTTCGGTCAATTAAAAAGGGCACTAGAACTTTTAATTTTCGTTATATTGAAACCTCTCACGACATTCTAGGACTAATGGGTCGATAGAACACCCCTGAAAAAAAAAAAAAACAAAAGCAAAAAGAAACAAGAGCTAAGAGCTCATACGACACTTGTGACGAGGCGAGAAGAGCTAAGAGCCAAGAGATCAAATGGTATGAGCTCTAACAAAATTCTATGAATCAATAGATTGATTTAAAAAGGAAAATAAGAGGCTTAATGCCGGTCAAGATTTAAAATAAGAGCTCTGAGTCACAAAGTCCTTCTAAATATCAAAATTCATTAAGATCCGATCACCCACTCGTAAGTTATAAATACCTAGTTTTTTCTAATTTTTCCTCTCCCTTTTGCCCCCCAGATGGTCGAATCTGGGAAAAACGACTTTATCAAGTCAAATTGTGCAGCTCCCTGACACGCCTACCAATTTTCATCGCCCTAGCACGTCCAGAAGCACCGAACTCGCCAAATCACTGAACCCCTCCCCCCAACTCCCCCGAAGAGAGCGAATCCAGTACAATTCTGTCAATCACGTATCAAGGACATTTGTTTATTCTATCCACCAAGCTTCATCCCGATTCCTCCACTCCAAGTGTTTTTCCAAGATTTCCCCCTCCAACTCCCCCCAATGTCAAAAGATCTGGTCAGGATTTGAAATAAGAGCTCTGAGACATGAATTCCTTCGAAAAATCAAATTTCATTACGATCCGATCATATTATCGTAAGATAAAAGTACCCAAATTTTCATGTTTTCCAAGAATTCCGGTTTCCCCCTCCAACTCCCCCGAATGTGACAGGATCTGGTCGGAATTAGAAATTAGAACTTTAAAGCACAAGATCTTTCTAAATATCAAATTTCATTAACATCTGGTCACCCTTTCGTAAGTTACATATACCTCAATTTTCAAAATTACCCCCTCCCCCAATTCCACCAAAGAGAACAGATCCGGTCCAGTTATGTCAGTCATGTATCTTAGACAGGTTTCTATTCTTCCCATCCAGTTTCATCCTGATCTCACCGCTTTAAGTATTTTCTAAGATTTCCGGTCCCCCCAACTGCCCCCCCCCCCCAATTACGCTTGATCCGGTTGAGATTTAAAATAAGATATCTGAGTTACGAGGTCCTTCCAAATATGAAGTTTCATGAAGATCCGATCACTCCTTCGTAAGTTAAAAATACGTCATTTATTCTCATTTTTTAGAATTACCCCCCCCCCCCCCCCCCCCCAATTGAGCGGATCCGTTCCAATTATGTAAATCATGTATGCAAGACTTCTGCTTATTTTTCCAACCAAGTTTCATCCCAATCCCTCCAATCTAAGCGTTTTCCATCATTTTAGGTTTCCCCACCCCAAACTTCCCCCAATGTCACCAGAACCGATCAGGATTTAAAATAAGAGCTTTGAGACACGATATCCTTCTAAATATCAAATTTCGTGGAGATCCAATCACCCGTTCGTAAGTTAAAAATACCTCATTTTTTCTAATTTTTCAGAATTAACCCCCCCCCCAACTACCCCAAAGAGAGCGGATCCGTTCTGGTTATGTCAATCATGTATCTAGGACTCGTGTTTTTTTTCCACCAAGTTTCATCCCGATCCCTCCACTCTAAGTGTTTTCCAGGTTTTAGGTTTCCCCCTCCCAACTCCCCGACCCCGTCACCAGATCCGGTCGGGATTTAAGATAAGAGCTCTATGACACGATATCCTTCTAAACATCAAATTTCATTGAGATCCGATCACCCGTTCGTAAGTTGAAAATACCTCATTTTTTTCTAATTTTTAAGAATTACTCCCCCCCCCTCAACTACCCCAAAGAGAGAGAATCAGTTCCGATTATGTCAATCATGTATCTGGGACTTGCGCTTATTTTTCCCATCAAGTTTCATCCCGATCCCTCCGCTCTAAGTGTTTTCCAAGATTTTAGGTTCCCCTCCCCCCTCCAACTTCCCCCAATGTCATCAGATCCGGTCGGGATTTAAAATAAGAGCTCTGAGACAAAACATCATTCCAAACATCAAATTTCATTAAGATCCAATCACCCGCTAATAAGTTAAAAATACTTCATTTTTTCTATTTTTTGCGAATTAACCAGCCCCCCACTGCCCCCCCCCCCCCCCAGATGGTCAAATCGGGAAAACAACTATTTCTAATTTAATCTGGTCCGGTCCCTGATACGCTTGCCGAATTTCATCGTCCTAGCTTACCTGGAAGTGCCTAAAGTAGCCAAACCGGGACCGACAGACCGACAGAATTGGCGATGGCTATATGTCACTTGGTTAATACCAAGTGCCATAAAAACCAACAAATAAACACGCACCCGTGATAGATCTTCTGGCAAAAAATAAGAAGTTCCACATTTTTGTAGATAGGAGCTTGAAACTTCTAAGGTAGGGTTCTCTGATACGCTGAATGCGATGGTGTGATATTCTATGGCTTATAGGGAATCTTTTCCCCTTTTTTTCAATTTTTTTTATTGTTTTTCTACAGAAAACTGAAAATTAGAAACAAATAATCAAAAAAAAAAAAAAATACAACGATTCATACAAAGAAACGCTATTCGCATCTATTCATAAAATAATATATCTATTCAAAATCATTAGTTTTGGTGAAAAATAAATTTGTTTCATTTAGTTTTTATTTTGAAGCCAACATGTTACATGTTTTCCTTTTAATACATGATAGACCATGGCAAATACAAGAGCGCTATCTATTTCAAAACAAAGATATCTTTCAAGATTTGATGCATAGAATAATAATATGGTGTCTTTCTTGCCATTGATAGCATTTTGTATTCCGTGTGCAATAGAATTTACTTGTAGCGTTCCGTTTTGGACATTTTGCTAGACAGCTCAAATCCTTTGTACAAAATATCCTCTTCAATGGGGGCTGTTTTGCCTTGTACGTAAAATGCAGTTCAAAATTACGCCCATATTCCGTTTCAGTTTTGTCTGACATCTACAATTTTTATGGCACTTGGTATCTACCAAATGACATATAGCGATCGCAAATTCTGTCGGTTGGTCTGTCTGTCCCAGTTTTGCTAGTTTAGGCACTTGCAGGTAAGCTAGGACAGTGAAATTTGGCAGGCCTATCAGGAACCAGACCAGATTAAATTAGAAATTGTTGTTTCCCCGATTTGACCATCTGGAGGGGAAGAATAAGCACAAGTCCAAGATACGTCACTGACATAACCGGACAGGATCCGCTCTTTGGTGGAGTTGGGGGGGGGAGTAATTAGGAAAAATTAGAAAAAATGAAGTATTTGTAACATACGAACGAGTGATCAGACCTTAATAAAATTTGATATTTAGAAGAATCTTGTGTATTAGAGCTCTTATTTTAAATACCAACCAAATCATGTGACATTGGGGGGAGTTGGAGGGGGAAACTGGAATTCTTGGAAAACGTGAAAATTGAGGTATCGCTATCTTACGAATGGGTGATCGGATCTTAATGAAACTTGATATATAGAAGGATCTTATGTCTCAGATGCTCCATTTTCAAGTCGAATCGGATCCGGGGACATAAGGGGTTGGAGGTGGGATACAGAAATATTGGAAACCGGAAATTTTGGAAAACGCTTAGAGTGGAGAAATCGAGATGAAACTCGACTGGAAGAATAAGAACAAGTTATAGATACGTGATTGACATAATTGGAACGGATCCGTTCTCTTTGGGGAGCTAGGGGGTGTTAATTTGGAAAAATTAGAAAAATTGAGGTATTTTTATCTTAAGAACGGGTGACTGGAGGAGTTGAGGAGGGGGGAGTTGGAGGGGGAAACCGGAAATCTTGGAAAACGCTTAAGAATGGAGAAATTGGGATGAAACTTGGTGGGTATAATAAGCAAATGTCGTAGATACGTGATTGACGTAACCGTACTGGATCCGCTCTCTTTGGGGAAGTTAGGGGGTGGGGTTCAGTGCTTTGGCGAGTTCGGTGCTTCTGGACATGCTAGGACAATGAAAATTGGTAGGCGTGTCAGGGAGCTCCAAAAATTGAATGATAAAGTCGTTTTCCACGATTCAACCATTTAGGGGTGCTGAAGGGAGAGAAAAATTAGAAAAAACGAGATATTTATAACTTACAAGTGGGTGATCTGATCTTAATAAATTTTGATATTTAGAAGGACCTCGTGACTCAGAGCTCTTATTTTAAATCCCGACCGGCATTAAGCCTCTGATTTTCCTTTTAAATCAATCTATTGATTCTTAGAATTTTGCAAGAGCCCGTACCATATGAGCTCTTGGCTCTTCCGGCCTCGTTACAAGTGTAACGAGAGCAGATAGTTGGCACTAAATTCTATGTACGCCTTGAAAAATACTTGACACATTTTTCTAGCACCGAAACAGAGTTCTAGCACCAAAAGAGTCAAATGAAACTATTTAGGGGCTCGTTTATGGGGAGGAGGGTCTTTGGGATACAGCCAGGACCTGACAAACTAAAAAGTCAAAATATATATAGAACTGAATTAAAAAATCATGTACATTTTAAAATCTAGTATTTTAACAAATCTATTTTATAGGCATTCAAAGTTCATACTTAGAGCTCGTATTTAGTCAATAATGGTATCTGCCCTAAGAAATTATAGGCTCTGAAAACTTATCACAGGTCCGTTTTCTCAAAATGGCACCCCAGACAACACTGTCAAAAATTCATTTTCAGTCATTCGACAATTTGTATATCACAAGCTGAGTTTTGGGCAGATGAACTGCAGTTATTTATTACTACCTATAGAATAATAAAAATAGAAGAAGAATAAATACAAGGAACAAAACTACTTATCCATGCTTAATTACAAAAGAAAATTAAGGTACTATGAGAACAAAAATAATTTCAAAAAAGTCAATATTCCTATTAAGAATTGTAATAAGAAACTTTATACCTAATAGGAACTGTTTTGATCGCATACATGTTTCCATCTAATATGTGTTTGGCTTTAAAAACTCGTCCAAAGCCACCTCTAGACAAAAAATTGATATCAGTGAATTCCCTTTCTAGTTGAGGTTTTGGGAAGACTTGACAAAACTCTGCATTATCTGACCCAAGATTTATCCTGCAAAAGATCCAAATGTAGATAAAAAATTTAAAGCTACATATTGTGAATTATAAAAACAGCTATTTTTAGTAGCAGGAATCATAAATAATACAGTATATTTACTTTTTAGAAGGGATTGGGTAGCGGTCCATCTTTTGAAAAAATAATACAGCGGTATTTGCCAATATTTTCTGAACTAATGGTCGGTATAGATATCTTATTTTTGGTCAAACAAGAGGAAAATCGGAATGTATTTGGTTTTCAGGAGAACAGCAAGCGGTACAAAGAATGACTCAAAGAGGCCCTTTATTAACAAAAGATAAAACACAATAGCACAAAGACTTGGTGGTATGAGAGACCTGCTCAACAAGAAAGTTTACAGTAAAAATATTTAAAAAGTAGGATGCATAGACCGACTTATACTCAGTTTTTGAAATACTACATTTGTCTCTAGTTACAAGCTTACTGCTAAGGAATGTGCAGTTACCGAGAGATAGACTACTAAATTTGGCATATGAGCAATTATTAAAAGAGGGTAAGAAAAAATCTGGACGATACTATGTTTTCACATGGACAAAAACGATCGTTTCGGATATACCAACCAACTCTGAGCTTTGAAATATAAAGTTAAGCGGGTACTCGAAGACGAGATGACCCCAAAATGGGAAGGGGAGGTATGGAGCTCAAACACTTTTATTTAAGATTATCATATTCTTAGGGTAGTGTTTGAACAAGGATTCTAGTTTTAGTTAAATCTACTGGACTGGGTACTTGCACAGTTTGTGGAGCTACATAATCCCAATACATAAAAGGTCAAACATTTGTAAGAGGGAAAAGTGTCTTGGACGCCAAACTCAGAAATATGGGAATAACACAAGTTTTAAGCAAAAGCACGTTGATCAAATATTGCTTCAGAAAAAATATGAATGAAAAATAACTTTAATCCCCAACATAACATTTCTCAGCAGTTCACATAAGATTTATTTTATCGAACATATTTATGACTTATACTAAATAGTTACAAAGACATTTACCTATATTAAAAGAGGACCTTATTTCAAAAGAAAAAAATAAATTTAGGCATAAAACTACAATTGGTGTAAGAAAATCACTGACTTAATTTAACTCAAAATCTTGAGGAAACACCCCCTTCTACACACGTACTTCTCCCGTTATTCAGTATTCAAGTTGATCCCCGGTCGTAGATCTTCCCAGTTTTGAATCAATGGTGTCATTACCATTTTTCTCTGAGAGGGGGGAGTATCTTATGGTCATATTTAATATTTCCATAACTAGAACATATCTTTCTATTCATATGTTGCAATGGATGTTATGAACATATCAATACAAGTGGTTGCTCTTTTCTTCTTCTTTTTAAAAAAAAGTAGTTCATAGTTCAAATATTACCTTCGTAATTAATGGAATAGACGCTAAATGTTATGTAATATCCTTTGTCGGTTTATTTTGACCATACAAAATCCTGAATTTAACACCAAGTATTTTCGGCAATGCAAGTTATAATAATTCTTCAGAGTTTAGTCTGTTTTGGTTGGCTTTTGTGGGCTGAAAATACTCTTACAGGATCAGTTATCAATTGTAGGCTGCCTCCACATAGAAGTAAAATATTTACAGGCATGAATGTATTATCAGTTGAAGGTAATCGGCTTAAAATGGATTTTGCAGGATTTCAACTCTTGTTAACAGAAGAATATGGCAAGTGTGCAAAACCATGTTCTAACAAGATGGGCCCCCAAGATTGGACAAAGTCTCCATTCATACTGGAGGCCGCATGGACTTCATGTTGTCGATTTTTAAACTGGCATGAGCACTTCGTGTAGACTTGAGAAGATGTATTAGTCCCAATCTTTCTCTGGATTGAGGCAATAATAATTTCCTGAGGCCACCATTCCTTCTTAATTACGGAGGGGCACCCTTCCTTCTTAATTTAATTAATAGCAGTACAATTTCTCATTTCATATAAAAATTGGACCTGGTTATGAACTTTACATTCAAATCTACTGGTTATAGTCATAAATAGCACATTAATCAAGCAAACTCAGAAATCAAAATCATAGAAAATTTAATGAGCGTATGTATAAACTTACTGATTATAACTAGCTACTCAACTGGTGTTGCATTGAACCCAGTAGATTGAGAAGTCAACTATAGATACAACCAACTATTTTTTCTTGTAGATTTCAAATATCTAATATTTTACCAAGGACACCATTTTAAATTTTTAAAAAATCAAATTTGTACAGTAAAAATTTGATCGATTTTGTAAAAATCCTTTGTAAAAATAATTTTTTTGATTCGCTAAGTCATACTTATTTAGTTATTAGTACGTAGAACATGGTCATTTTTTAAATAAAATTACTTTTGATTCAGTTTGAATGGATGGTACTCCTAATATGATATTTTCTGTACAAAACAAGAAAAATATTTTAAAGAAAAAGATATACAATTTCAAATATACGACATTTTTGGCAGTTGGCCATAGAAATTTTGAAGTAGACCAACTACCCCTTTAAAGAGGGATTTGCACCCAGTATAAGTTATATGTCTTTCTGCCTACAGCTGACAAACATTAGACCAGATTATCTGCTTGTTTCAATGCTTGGTAGCTCAGATATTACCTCCAAACACTTTACACTGGACGTCATTTCTAAGTGCAAGGCTTGGAAAATTTAAAAATAAATAAAATCCTCTTGGATTGACAGGGAATAATATTTAAAAAGTAAGTATTTGTAAAGGTTTAAGCTGAAAATTCTATTTTTGTAGTTAACATTTTTGATTTGAAGAAAATAAAGAGTGGGGGATTCCCGGAGTTCAGTTTCCTTTGAGAAAATGAACTTGAAAAATTAGTTTTTATTTTTGAAATTATTATAAAAAAAATCCTTTGAGGATGCCCCTTTCAACACTTTCTCTTGTAGGACCAAACGTGTGTAGTCTAAGATGCTGTCTATATTTAGTTCTTAGATTTGGCAAAGAACTCTTTGGAAGAAAGCCAACTGATTCAAATTTCTCTCATAGCCCTTCAATTAAAGACTAAATTATTAAACATTAGCAAAATACTTAAAAAAACAAGAAAAATCAAAAACCTAAACAAAATGTTAATGCTAATAATAATAGAAGGAAAGAAAACTAAAATTTATCGCATTAATTAGCAATATTACTACAATTAGCAGAAAGTATTATTTTATAATGTTTATTATTGGTGCACAAATAACATAGCACCTAACACAAATGCACCTAAAATAGGTGCAGAAATGTATAAAAAAAAAACTGAAAGTATGAGCAACTTTAAAACTTGAAACAAACACAAATTAAAGTGTAAAGGAGAGGGGCTCTCCTTCTATAGCCCTTACTGTTCGACTGAAGTCTTAAAGCTCTTCAAAAATACTTCTTATTCAAATTCAACGGATCTAGTCATTGAATAGCCTTTCTTAAATAATTGTTACAAAAACTCAAACTTTAGGGTAAACAGCAGAAGTTGAGGAAGGAGCACCCCTTCATATATGAAATAACCTCGGTTCGTTTTAAGATTTAATGTTGCTTCTTACTTTCAGTTGTAAAAACTTTTTTTACTTAGTTTTTGACCTTTTTCTAATCAAGCAACGTTCTCCCCCCTCTCCAGATAAAAATTCCCCCAAAAAACTTTCCTCTCCACGTAAAATCCGCCTCCCATCCGCAAATTGCGTAGCTTACAGTTCTTTCCCCGCGGCCTATGGGGGATCGTGTCATCCCAAAGGCATAATTGTGGGACATTTCAAACATACTGAATCAAATAAAATCTCAAAATTTTGATCGGATGTCTTTAACTAAAAAGGGGCGTTAGGGAAGGGTTAGTTGCCCTCTGGGCTTTTTAATCGATTAAAGAGGGCGATATTTTATAACAAGGGATTACAACACTTCAAAAACTTTAAAAATGAAAACCAATAGTTTCAAGTATAATATATATCGTTGTTGGTGACAATGAGAATGCATATATAGAAACCTGGCACGTGCCGAATGCCAGGGCCCGGCGCTATATATATATATATATATATATATATATATATATATATATATATATATATATATATATATATATATATATATATATATATATATATATATATATATATAAAATTATATATATATATATAAAATTATATATATATATAATTATATATATATATAAAATTATATATATATATATAATTATATATATATATATATATATATATATATATATATATATATATATATATATATATATATATATACATACATATATATGTATATCTATATCCATTACCCATGAAATACGCTTGAATTAGCAACTTTTATTTTGCCATGATAATCTGCTGGGAAAAATCGTGTCTTCTTTTGATCTATGAATCCGAAGAGCATATTCACAGATGATCGTAAAAACAAAAGGAAACGCGACAAAAGAAGAGGGGAATTGTCCTTGGACTATAGAAGTGACTCCCTAAACCCTCAACCTCAAAGGCAGTATTCTTCTTGGGAGCCATCTCCGGCTAGTGAAATTTTTCTTGAGTCCATTCATCGTAGTCCACTCTTCATAGCTAAATACTAGCTTCAAAAATAAATTTTAATTATCTTCACGTATCGTTGACCACATTATGTTATGTAAAAACAAAGAAAATAGATAAGGAAACAAAGGCTTCTGCTCAGCTTACATATTAAAACATGGTGCCAAGTTCTTTCGTACGGTTCTGTGTAACCTTTTACATAAACCAATCACACAAGAGAGTAACAATCCGCACAAGATCGTAGTAAAGTAAAAATGCCTAAGGTTTCTGGTTTTCAGTATCAAGCGCTAATCATCTCATAACTTGCATATTCACTATTATGAAATTGATCAGAATTTTATTTTTTTTTAAGTCAGAAATTATGGAATCTTGGGACACCAAATTTCCTACCTGAAAGGCTTAAACACACTTAGTGCAAAGCCAGTGTTCACATAATCAAGCAATTTGTGGTAACGAACTGTAAGTAAGGAGCGACGTGTCTCATTATCAACCAAAACTCTAAAAAACATCATTAAATACATCAAAAAATTAGCTTATTATGCTGTTTTAAAGTATATGAAATTCATTAAGTTTAGTGTTACCGATCAAAAGCTACGGGTCTTAGAAAATTTGCTTAATTCTCGAAACAAGAGCTAAGAGCTCATATGGCAACTGTGACGAGGTCGGAAGAGCCCTGAGCCAAAAACTCATAAGGTATGAGCTCTAGCAAAATTCTAAGAATCAATAGATTGCTTTAAAAGGAAATTCAGAGGTTTAATGCCGGTCGGGATTTAAAATAAGAGCTCTCAGTCACGAGGTCCTTTCAAATATTAAAATTCATTAAGATCCGATCACCTATTCGTGCTTATTCTTTCCACCAAGTTTCATCCTGATCTCTCCGCTTTAAGCGTTTTCCAAGATTTCTGCCCCCCCCCCCTAAAGACACTGGATCCGGTCGGGATTTAAAATAAAAGATCTGAGTTTCGAGGTCCTTCTAAATAAGAAATTTCATTAAGATATGATCACTCTTTTGAAAGTTAAAAATACCTCATTTTTTCTATTTTTAGAATTAACCCTCCCCCCAACTCCCCAAAAGAGAACAGATCCGTTCCGTTCATGTCAGTCCCGTATCGAGGACTTGTGCTTATTTTTCTTAAGAAGTTTCATCCCGACCCCTCCACTCTAAGCGTTTTCCAAGATTTTAGGTTCCGCCCCTCCCCTATTTTCCCTTCACCGGATCCAGTCGAGATTTAAAATAAGAGCTCTGAGAGATGATATCCTTCCAAATATCAAATTTCATTAAGATCCGATCACTCCCTCGGAAGTTAAAAATACCTAATTTTTTCAATTTTTCAGACTTAGACCCCCTCCCCAACTCCGCCAAAGAGAGCGGATCGTTCCGGTTATATCAATCACGTATCTAGAACTCATAATTATTTTTCCATCAAGTTTCATTCCGATTCCTCAATTCTAAGAGTTTTCCGAGATTTTAAGCCCCCCAACTCCCCCAATATTGCCAGATCCGGTCGGGATTTCAAATAAGAGCTCCGAGACACGATATCCTTCTAAATATCAAATTTCATTAAGATCCGATCACTCTTTCGAAAGTTAAAAATACCTCGTTGTTTTAATTTTTCAGAATTAACCCTCCTCCCCCCAACTCCCCTGAAGAGAGCGGATCCGTTCCAGTTATTTCAGTCACGTATCTAGGACTTACGATTATTTTTACCACCAAGTTTCATCCTTATCCCTCAACTCTAAGCGTTTTCCAAGGTTTATGTTCCCCCCCCACCCCCTCCCTCCAATGTCACCGGATCCGGTCGGGATTAAAAATAAGAGCTCTGAGACACGATATCCTTCCAAACATCAAATTTAATCAAGATCCGATCACTCCTTCGTAAGTTAAAAATACCTCATTTTTTCAAATTTACAGCACTAATCCTCCCCCTCCCCCAACACCCCCAAAGAGAGCGGATCCGTTTCGGTTATGTCAATCACATATCTAGGACTTATGCTTATTTTTCCCACCAAGTTTCATCCCGATCCCTGCACTCTAAGCGTTTTCCAAGATTTTAGGTCCCCCCTCAATTCCTCCTAATATCACCGGATCCAGTCAGGACTTTAAATAAGAGCCCTGAGAAACGATATCCTTCCAAACTCCAAATTTCATTAAGATCCGATCACTCCTTCGTAAGTTAAAAATACCTCATTTTTCTAATTTTTCAGAATTACCCCTTCCCCCCCCAACTCCCCAAAACAGAGCAGATCTGTTCCGGTTATGCCAATCACGTATCTAGGACTTCTGCTTGTTTTTCCCACCAAGTTTCATCCCGATCCCTCCCCACTCTAAGCGTTTTCCAAGATTCCAGGTTCCTTCCTCCAACTCCCCCCAATGTCACCGGATCTGGTCGGGATTTAAAATAAGAGCTCTGAGACACAACTTTCTTCCAAATATCAAATTTCATTAAGATCCCATCACCCGTTTGTAGGTTAAAAATACTTCATTTTTTCTATTTTTTTCGAATTAAACACCCCCCCCCACTCCTCCCAGATGGTCAAACCCAGAAAACGACTATTTCTAATTTAATCTGGTGCGGTCCCTGATACACCTGCCAAATTTCATCGTCCTAGCTTACCTGGAAGTGCCTAAAGTAGCAAAACAGGGACAGACAGACCAACAGAATTTGCGATCGCTATATGTCACTTTGTTAACAGTAAGTGCCATAAAAAGGGGAGGAAACCCTGTATCTACGACACCAAGCAAGTGAGCGAGTCAAAAATGAAAATAAAGAGTAAAAACGCGCGGCTAGAAGAAAAGCGGTTAAAATTAAAATGATAGCAATGATTGGGTCTGGGATTTGGACTTGGATAAGGTCATCCATGCCTACCATACCTTTGTTAAAAACAAGAGCTAAGAGCTCATATGGTACTTGTGACGAGGTCGGAAGAGCCAAGAGATCATATGACATGAGCTCTAGCAAAATTCTAAGGATCAATAGATTAATTTCAAAGGAAAATCAGAGGCATAATGCCGGTCGGGATTTAAAATAAGAGCTCTGAGACAAAAGGTCCTTCTAAATATCAAAATTTTAAAAATACCTCACTAAGTTAAAAATACCTCATTTTTTAAAATTATTCCTCTCCTTTCAACCCCCCCCTAGATGGTCGAATCGGGAAAACAACTTTATCAAGACAATTTGTGCAGGTCCCTGGCTCGCCAACCAATTTTCATTGTCTTAGTGCACCCAGAAGCACCAAACTCTCCAAAGCACTAAACCCCCCCCCCTAACTACCCCAAAGAGAGCGGATCCAGTCCGGTTACGTCAATCACGTATCTGCGACATTTTCTTATTCTACCCACCAAGTTCCATCCCGATCTCTCCACTCTAAGCGTTTTCCACGATTTCAGGTTTACCCCTCCAACTCCCCCTAATGTCACCGTATCTGGTCATGATTTAAAATAACAGCTCTGAAGCACAAGATCCTTCTAAATATCAAATTTCACTAATATCTGATCACCCGGTCGTAAGTTACAAAGGCCTCATATTTTCTAATTTTTCTCGATTACCCCCTCCTCCCAACTCCCCCAAAGAGAGCAGATCCGGTCTGTATGTGTCAGTCACGTAGTTTTGGACTTTTACTTATTCTTCCCACCAAGTTTCATCCTAATCTCTCCACTCTAGGCGTTTTCCAAGATTTCCGCCTCCCCCAACTCTCCCCAATGACACTGGATCCGGCCGAGAATTAAAATGAGACATCTGAGTTACGAGGTCCTTGTAAATATCAAATTTCATTAAGATCCAATCACTCCTTCGTAAGTTAAAAATGCCTCCTTTTTTCTAATTTTTCAGAATTAACCCTCCCCCCAACTCCCCCAATGAGAGCGGATCCGTTCCAGTTACGTCAATCACGTATTTAGGATTTGTGCTTATTTTTTCACTAAATTTCATCCCGATCCCTCCGCTCTAAGCCTTTTCCGAGATCCCCTCCCAATGACACTGGATCCAGTCAGGATTTATAATGAGAGATCCGAGTTATGAGGTCCTTGTAAATATGAAATTTCATTAGGATCCGATCACTCCTTCGTAAGTTAAAAATACCTGATTTTTTCTAATTTTTTAGAATTAACCCTCCCCCCAACTTCCCCAAAGAGAGCGGATCCCTTCCTGTCATATAAACCACAAATCTAGGACTTGTGCTTAGTTTTTCCACCAAGTTTCATCCCGATCTCTCCACTCTAAGCGTTTTTCAGGATCTTAGGTTTCCTCCTCCAACTCCCCCCAATGTAACCAAATCCCGTCAGGATTTAAAATATAAACTTTGAGACACGATATCCTTCTAAATACCAAATTTCATTAAGACCCGATCACCCGTTCGTCCTAGGTTATCTGGAAGTGCCTAAACTAGCAAAACTGGGACAGACCGACCGACAGAATTTGCGATCGCTATGTCATTTGGTTAATACCAAGTGCCATAACAACAACAAAGATTCGACGATATGCATTTCATAATGACGAAAGACAGGACGAGGTAAAATGAAGTAAGCAAATTGAAAACGATAGCAGTTTTAATTAGGTTTTGGAATTTGACATGGATAAGGTCATCAATGCCCACCATACTTTTGAAAATCACAAGTCTGGACTAGATAAATCGTTGAAAGAAAAATAAGTTTCTGTCCCACCACCTGAACGATTAAAAGAAACAACGGTTCGGCGATCTGCATTTAATAATGACAAAGAACAAGCTGAGGCAAAAGAAGAAATTTTTGTACATGCACCTGAACAATTAAAAGAAACAAAGGTTCGGCGATATGTCTTACTTAATGACAAAAAACAAGCCGATGCAAAAGTTAAAAGTCCAATAAAAAAACGGGATTTTACAAAGGCACTACTTCTAATATAAGGTCCATTTGGACGTCATGACATCAAGAAAACGCTCAAATTGTCTGCATATAGAAGACAAGAAACAGTGAGAATCCATATATAAAAGCCTCTCGCGTACCAGGACCAGGCGGCGAAGCAACTTGGCTCCGGGTACTATATATATATGGGCATCTTTGACTACAATTAACAGTAAGAAAACTTTTATTTTGGATATTAATTGCTAATTCCTAAGCAACAGAACGAGATCTATAACCAGGTTAACCACGTTTCTTGATGACGAGAACAGGGCTTTCATAATAGGTCTAGATACAATACAACCTCAGTTTAAAAAGACCTGTTTTCAAGACGCCAGAATACGAGACATAAGATATGAACATAAGAGACTAAAAACTAAATAAATATAAAATACAAAAAAAAAAGAAAAACTCAAACAGTAGATAGCAAAAAAACATTTTTGTGGTATTCTATTTCTCTCCATAAATAGGAGAGTATTTACCAACTGCAAGCAATCTTTTTGCACTAGGTTCAACATTCAAACTCTGAGAAAATTACGATGCATATTAACTAAGAATGCTTACCATCAAAGAGCTGTGATCCAAGGTGATCCTTAGCGTACAATACAGAATATTCTTCAAGCAAAGATATAATTAGCATTTTGCTTTGACTATCAAGCTTTCCTGAATATCCTAAAACTAGAGCCTAAATAAAGTACGAATCGTACAGTCAACCTTGAGCTACAAACACATTTTTCTTCTTCTTTTTATAACCGTCAGTTTTGCCTATCTGAGAGTATACTTAATAGGAAGTAACAAGCTCCTGAGTGGCTCCTGGACAGTTATATGCTTTTTTTTTGCCACAAAAAAAGTTACTACATGCGTTTTCAGGAGCAAATAAAGTCCTTTTTTCTTGTCGGATGATCTCAAAAAAGCCCCTTTCAATAGCCTTGCAAATATCCTAGTCATTAGTTTTTACACATGCCAATAAAACTATGTCTACAGGAAGCCATCCCTCAAAAAATACCACAGCCTTTATTGTAAGCTCTTCACAAAGATTTTAATTGGACTGAGTCTTATGGAAGGTGTAGCAAAATATTTCTTCTTATTCAGCACAAATGGTTATTCAGCTATGTTTTTTGACAAAAATTCCAGAACAGACTATCTTTTTTTTCTTGTGCTACGAGCTCAATACCACAAAAAGATTACGATTTCCCTTTAAATATTATCCCTATCAACAAATTAGTATACCTATAAGCATTACTATGACATAAAGCCCCATAGGCCAGTTACCTATGGCTAGAGCCAAAGTTTAAGGAGTCCCCTTAGCGATTTCGAAATAAAAGCTGCTTAGCAAAGTGGTGAAATTTTCTCAAAATAGTTTCAAAATGTATAAAAAACTCAGCATTTGTACTTAAGCAAAATATTTAATTATAAAAAGAAGCAAATGAGTCTCAAAACCCTATAAGATAAGACGCTACTTCCTTTGTCTCCGAACGGGCCCCAACCATAAATATCTTAAAATGTTTGACAAAAATTAGAATAACAATTTATGTTTTGAATTTGAAATCATAAGCATTTTAGCATGACAGTATTATTATCAAACCAACGATCGGACAACTAAAATTCTTATTTTAGATGGAAATCCAATAATATTTAATGTTGGATGATGCACCAGCAATATTCATGTATAAATAGTAAGATCATCAGGTTGTTGCCAGAATTACCTAAAAACCTTAATTACCTGCAAAATCAAAAAATGACCCTGGATCCGTCTATTCATACCTAAAAACCTTCATTTTTTTTTTTATAGCCAAACCTCATATATCACACCAACAAGTTGATTGTTTCACCTTTGGATTTGTCTAAAATTTTCTTAATAAGTATGTGATTAGCATGAATATTCTAGCCATATACAGTACTAAACATTTTGCCCAATCTCAGAGCATGAACTTAGAAACTGATGCCCAATCTCAGATATGGGATCTTTAAGTTAAAACAAAGCACCTAAATCTAAGACAGACTTTATCATGGATATCTTGAAACTCAGTGGTAAAATTCTAGTTTAGGAGCTTTTTTCATTCTGGAAGTTGAGTTAAGTAAATGAAAATGTCAAGAATGCATTCAGAGCTTTAACCGTCTCTACTCCTTCCTCCATAGGACACTGACTTTTGATGACCTTTAAAACTCTTTGTGTTATAAAAGGGAAACTGTGCAAAACAGATGTTCTGTTCAAAGGAGGTACAAGAAAAGTAATTTGAGCTTCATTCCTTCGCTTACTTTTAATTTATAAGGTTTTGAAGATCATTAAATATATCTATTCAACCTAGAAAAAAAAAATACATTTACATACTGAAGCCAAAGAAAAAGAGATAAATATGGAGCAGCCCACATTTCTAACCTACAAATGAAGTGAACATGCTGCTTGATTATAGTTATACAATGATTACTTGATACTTGATTATAGTTATACAAGCCACAAGCATTATTTGTCACAATTAAGTTGATAGAAAAAAGTAAAACAATTTTGCCATTTTCCATCTGTCAAGTTTATTCTATTGGCTCTAATATTTTTCAATATTTAGTTGAAATGGCAATTTTGTGACCTGACAGAAAGAAGAAAACTTGGCAGAATTGTTTTGATTTTTTTTTTTTTTTTCAAATGTCTTTATTAACGCTTGTGAATTGCACAACTTTAAAAAATAAATTTATAATGAAATACTAAGTTTGAAACCAATGTTTAAACCCTTTTTTATCCCCAAAAACTACAGAAAAAATTATAATGGCCCTTCTAAAAAGTATCATTTTCATGGGTGCAAAAAGGGCCTAAAACCAAATTTGCAGTAAAATTGATTATTATATTTGGAAGAGTAGTTCAAGAGAGGGCATTAATAATTTGGAAAGAACATAAAAAAAGGATAGAGAGGAATACTCACTTATTTTTAGGTTAGAAATGTGATTTACTGCATATTCACTGAAAAAGAGACTGAAAACTGGAAATTAATGTATAATGTTTTTTATCACAATTTAGATGAGCCTGTCATGTAGGCAATCTTCTAAGTACTGATAATCAGAAAAGGGTCGACAAAGTAGCGTGGGAATATGTTTCTAGGTACTCGTTTGGGCCCTGGATTCATTCCTGAAACTTCCATTCACCTAACTGAACTATTTTTAAGGTAGTACAAGGCACCTAAACTATAATTTTACCCTTATATATTTTCAAGGGGTAATGGTAAAGTTTATATACCCCCTCTGATGGGCAAACATACACCCTGAGTTGTAAGCTATATGTGTGCACAACGGATTTTCTATGTGACTTTTCTTCAAATTGGTTTAATACCAAACAAGTGATGCAGTAGCAAATCCAGCATAGAATAATTTTATTGTTTCTATATGATTTATAGTAAGTAATTTATATTGGAGATAGGCTATACTTATTGAAATACTATGGCTTAAGGAATGATACAGGCCGAAGTAAGTATTTTGGAACGTTTTAAAGTAGTTTTCAAAATTTTATAGTGTTTCTGTTTTCAACAATATGACCTTCATGTTTACAAAAAATGCATTTTAATCAAAATAGTTGTCGAGAATTAAGCTCTGTTCGAATACTATGGGTATTGGCCTGAGAAAAGAGGTGGCCCTCAAAAATCTAGGAGGCGATTCAATTCTCTTAATAAAAGCCATTAAGGTAGTGCAAGAGTAGCAAGGTAGCACGACTATTATCTCGATCTACTTCTGTGACAAGCAAAGATAGTGCTTAAAAAAAAACGAAAAAAGAAGAACTAACCTGGATTGGAGATTTTAAAAGTACTGCGAGAGGTTGAAACACTCAGCCGTGTCGATCATCCTAACGTAATATCTTACAGGAGCTCCTGGTTGCAGTTTTCTCCTTCACTGATTTCAGAGCCGCTCCTAGCCATAAAATGTGGAAGCTCTGCCTGGCAAAAGCCCGATCTGGCGCACGGCTCCGCAGGTGATTGTGAACAATCACTGCTATTTGCATCTATTCCAAAAAGTTTACCTTTCAGAATTGACTTGTGTATTTTAATGCAGTGCTCAAAAGAAACCTTAAGAGATTGGCTGGTGAGGCGAACCTCGACCAATGGCCCGATTAATTTCTCTGATAGTATACAGATTTTTCGGCAAGTTGTGGAAGGAGTAGAAGCCATTCATGCGGAGGATATCTTACACAGAGATATAAAGGTATTAATCGTTTTGTATTGAAAACAATGGATTTTGTGATGTGGAACAGGATGAGTTTAATATTCCTGGTTTCTTTATTTAACAATAGCTTACTGAGCTTCTCTAAAGACGGTTACTTATTAACATTATTGTTTATGCTTAAAAAGAAGGCTGAACAACGTTTCAGTAAAGGTGAACAACCATTAAATTCGTGACCAAAAAAAGATAAAAGCGAAAATTTTTAGATTGGCAATTTTTTAGACGTTAATTTGAGACGTAACATTCACTGGTTTCCTCTCTCTCCCACGGACAAATACCTGGAACAGAATTTTACATTGCATAACAGTGATCGTAAATACATTGTAATACAAGTATCGTGGAAATAAAGTATAATTTATTTCAAAATAACAAGAGGATTTAGATAAAAAAAAAACGCAAAAAAATTTACTAAAGCAGAAACGAAAACAAGGAAGTGCTTTCAAACAAAACTCGCATTTTAATAATTTGAAAATTTAGCGATGAGCAACCGAAACAATTTTTATTCACTAACTACATCATATCGTTAATTGAATCGGAGTTACATAATCAGAGTTAATTGAATCATATAGTTATATTGTATTACACAGTATTTACACATAAAATGTGCTGCGAATTTTGTTCAAAGGCAACTAAAACCACAAAACAAACTATCCCTATGAAAATCAAAAATAAGTAAATCCACAAAAGATGTCTTAAAACGCCAAGAAAATAATGCAAAAAAAACGAAAAAATATGAACTTTTATAACAAGAAAATTTATAACTGGTCAACTTTGTTGGTTTTGTTGAATTAAGCGCTCTTTATGAACAATGCATCAAGTGTTGCTTTGAGACAATTCCATATGTATATGAAAGATTTGGGGGAAAAAATGATAACCAAAGCTCTGAGCCACCCACTATAGCAAGTAAATACAGCAGAAAAGGCAAAATTAATTTTGTGAGACTTCATCGGAATGATGGGAGGGCCCTCGTACAAGGGCAAAATGTCTTAGTTTAGGTCAACCGATATAAGAGTCATTTGTGTGGGTCGAAGGTACAACCTGCCGACCAAAGCAGCAGGAGAAGGTGACAAAAGTTCGCAAAACGTTATTTTTGGAAACAAATAAAGCGAAGTCTCATTGGCCAGAGATGAAGGCCCGAGTTCAACACTATCGGAGCTAGGGGAAGAACCCAGTACTAGCAAATCAACCATGTGCTGAGTCTAAGAACCAAGAATATATAATAACAAGGTATGTGTTAGAGACTAGGGCGCTTAGTATTAGCACAGTGTTAATACATTACTAATGAATTACTGACTTGGAACAAATTTTTCCCCAAAAAACAATTGTTGGTGGCCTATATTCGACTGCCTTCCAATAGGTTATGGCCCTTAATAGGGGCCTATAATATGGCCCTTAATATGAGCTATAATCTGAGATGGAAAGACCCCTTTCCATTTTCATAAGAATATTTTTTTACACGACTTGACGGAAGAAAAAAAATAAACTAAACATTTGCAATAATGAATTAGCTATCCTTATCGATAATTGAAGCATAAGAACCTAAATATTGATAGCATTAAATCAAAGAACCAGCTTTTTATTCTAAATTTGTATTTATTTCAATATCAAAGAAAACATCCCAAGATATTCGTGCATGAGAAAGTTCTTATAATTATAGTAAAAGAAGGACAACAACTGAAAACGCGGGTAATCCCGATGGAAATGTGGCGTCAAATTGAGCAAGTCTGAGTGCCGTTGAGCGAATATCTGAAGCCACTATAATAAGACTCGTTTAATTTTGTACTGTCCCCAGAACAGATGTATGTTTTTTTTGTGTTTCATTATTATTTTTTTTAAAGGAGTGACTGTACTAACCCAGTTGTTTACTTTGAAAAAGCTTTAATTTTTATAGCCAGGAAGCATAAGGCCGTCAAATATATCGGTTTTTGGTATTTAAAATTAAATAAAAATATCAATATTACTCAGTAATGTTCGACACCTTTCAATAACGCCTTGCAACCTTTCTCAATAACGCCTAACACTAGGAATACTTATTTGATTTTCTTAATCTTATTTCAATGCTTTCTTTAAACCAACTACTTGGAAAACGTTTTACTTTTTATAATTACAGAGTCTGAAAGAATTAAGCAAGTCGGTGTTGGATTATCAAATATATCGGTTTTTGGTATTTAAGATTAAATTAAAATATCAATATTACTCAGTAATGTACGACGCTTGCAACCTTTGTGAATAACGCCTAACAATAGGAATGCTCATTTGATTTTCTTAATTTTATTTAAACTCATTAACGCTGTATCATTTAGTCACTCCTGTCCCAAAGTCAATATGACCTTTTTTAAATAATTGATGCAAGTGCTGACCCCCCCCCCCCAACCAACACTAAAGAAATGACAACCGCTGTGAAAAAGTCGAAAAATTGACAATCGTCTGCAGTCGACGGATCGAAGCAGAGAAGCTGAAGACATACCTTCGAGCCTGCGTAACTGTTTAGAATGCCCTCGCAGTGGTCGTCTGGAATAACAAAACAGTCGCAAAAGATAAGACAAAGAGTAAACTGGTGGAACTCTTCAAGAAGGGTGATGCACTAATCTGCGACAGCTGGAAGAGCATTAACTTTCGACCTTTGATCTTATTTTATTTTTAGACTAATGGCAAAGGAGTCCAGAGAATGGAAAAAAAAAATTATAGACACTTCGTTACTTTTGAAAAAGGGCTTTCGATTCTTTTGATGCAAAGATTTTATAAAAGATTCTGAATTATTCTGGTTTACCTAATCACAGGGATGGAAAAAGTTCCAAAGCTGCCAGTAGCAGAATTCCAAAAGCTACCGATACTTTAGAAGCACAACTTATGTTTTGACAGCTTTTCTTTCAGCAAAAAGTATTTTTATATGTAAAAATGGTATTTGAAGACGAAATTTGCCAGCACAATTTGAAAACTGCCTAGCAGCGTTACTACTATGCATCCCCACTTTTTTGCACGGCGGCCAGTACTAATTTTATATTGCCCAGTAAGAACTACTCTATGCACTTGAAGCTCCGCCTCATGAATAGTAATGTGGTGTGCATTCTCCTCTATGCAATTGAATTCTGGAAACTAGATTTCCAACAAGCGAAACAGAAGGCCTTTGAAAACATGTGCCTTAGAAGAATACTGAAGATGTCGTAGTAGGAAAAGGCCATGAGCATTAGTTTGCCAGAAAACTGGTAAACCATAAGTTACTAACCTTTTGAAACGTAGAAGATGGACGTACCTTAGCCATGTCCTTCATATGCATAAGGATCGACTCCCATGCATAATTTATGGGTGGCAAAACGAGTGGCAAAAAGCAAGAAGAGAGGCAAAAAGAGGTCGTCCAAGACAAACCTTACTACAGTAGTATGAACAGAATCTGAGTAGAAGGGAGATGTCTCTCCAACCCCAGTGGTAGGACGTCAGGACTACAGCTCACCTCCGTGATATCTGGCGAGGTTTTTGTAAAAGCCTTATGCACCACTCCTGGCTCTGGAGGATCCAAAGTGTAAGGTAAAAGACCGCTCATTACTGGCCATCAACACTACAATCGATAATAATATTTGATAGGCATCTCTTACGTTTCCAAAAACCCCTTCATCTCCGGATTGAGCAATTAATTCTGGCGTATATATAAAGTTATTTAAGAAAATTTATTGACATTGCAGAGTTTTTCATTTTCAGTTTTTTCATTGCACGTCTTGAGAGTTCGTGGAGCAGCTTTCTTTGGAGAGACTAAACGTGTCCAATAGCAAGCTCTAATGCTGCAGTCAGCTTAGTCTTCAAGCACGAAGAGAAACGAAATGAGATGAAAATAGACAGATAAAAGAAAACAACAACACAATTAATTTCACCGAAAATAACTAGACAAAGAAGGGGAAAAAGACAAACAGCGGGAGGCCACAAGACATAAGCCTTTGATGTATAAACATCAGTCATTCTTGAACAGAATGAGCTCCGCAGCAATTCTGAAACCCAAAGCTAAATAAGCTTAATCATTAGAATAAAAATACTGAAACAGCAATATAGCGATACTTGGAGTGGAGGAAATGGTTAAGGACAATCTGATACAACTTTTTGTATATATTTTTGGTATAAGGATACTGGTTTTGCATAATAAACTTGTTCTATCCGATTTTTTTCCTTAAAGTATGTTCTTTGGCTGTTAATAAGGAATACACTTATATCCCCCCCATCGTGCCAACTATTTTGAATTTGTTATTTTGGTTTTTTACAAGATATATCTCATTATTGTATAAGGTAATCGATACACAAATCCTGTGGTAGCACATTCAACTGATGCCCTGTTTTGCAATACGGAATTCAGGTTCGATCCGTGTTGCCGCAAGGTTGGGCAACAGGCCTGCTATCCATTTCTTTAAAAAATAATCAGCTACTGAAAAGTTGATTAGACACCCTCCAGACCACCAAAGGCTTTTCATCATAAACGTAGTTTTCTTATATGTTTTAATTATTTTAATTAGAAACTAAAGACAGACCATGAACATTAGCAATATTTTGTCTGTTCTAAGTTACTCTATGGAATGGCTAAAACCAACAGCGAGACAGGAGGATCTTACCGCCTTAGAAAATAACTGTCCCCAACAGATCCTAAGGACCATGCCAACCTGAAATCGCCTCCGTTGTGAAGCAACAAAGAAAGCAATACCTTGGACATATCCTCCATATGCCAGATCATTGAGTTCTTAAAATTCTGCTGTACTGGCAACCTGGAGGCACCCGTCACCAAGGAAAACCAAAGAACACACTCCGTAGAACGTGAGAAAGGAGCCTTCCAGACGAGTCTCATTTCAGAGTAAGAGGACATCAACGCAACAGCCCACCTGAGGGAAGATTGGAGGCTACTCACCCATGTCATTTGTGCCTCTGGAGGCACTGGAGGAACTAAGGTCTAAGGTAAGGTTTTTATTTTCAGCATTAGCCTAAAACCTCTGTTTTCTTTTGATAATTTTCTTCTTAATATTTGGCAGATTGAATAAAAGAAGAAAAAAAATATAAATGTTTGTGTACAAGGTCAGCCACAGTTTCTTTTAACTAACTGGAACCTAAAAACTCATTTAGATATGTAATGACGGAGCATAGCCAAAACTAGGTCATATGCAAGCCTAGCAGGACAAGACGAGAAAAAAGTCGAGAAGAAAAAACGAGAAAATTATTCACAGCAAGTGAAAATGAAAATGCAACGCAAATATTTCGGCTAAGAGCAACACTCAACCGTCCTTAGTGTACTTTTTTTTGTCGTTCAACCGTCAAAAAAGTACCTTAAAAAAACTAAATTCTAACCGTATTACCTTGAACTTTGGACCGTATAACCTTGAGTATGTAAAATATTAATCAACTGTTCCTTTCCAGATGCTCTGAATGTTTCCACTTGAACCCTCTGAGATATCACAGATACACCCTTTTGACAAACTTGGAAGCAAATAATGTATTTTGATTTTGTTCAACTTTCCACTCGACATGCCCTCATAATTTTAATTTTCACATATCTAAAATATGCACATAGTGTCTTTTGATTTAGTTTAAAATCTTCAGAAACATACCTTGAAGATTGAACATCTAACTCTTGAGTTTTACCTCGGATTTTGCACAGACAACCTTTTGACAATCTGAATAAATATATATTATTTTGATTTAGTTTTATATCTCCTCAATTTTCCGTGTAATTCTCAATAAAATACCCTATTTCATTCCTGGGATATTGTATCTGTGCCTTTTTGAACAATCAGAAAATTTGATCAAACAATGAATGGCAAATCAAGAAAATAAATCCGAGTTCTTTTTATTTAAATGCGTTAATTTTTAATTAATTAAATCGACAAATTGTCGCGTATATTCTCATTTTGTCATGCTTAGCCAATGTGGTCTCAGAAGTTTTTTTTTTTTTTTTTTTTTTTTTTTTTTTTTTTTTTTTTTTTTTTTTTTTTTTTTTTTTTTTTTTTTTTTTTTTTACTGAACTGAATAGTTTCGCGGTTAACGCTGATGTCGTTGACCTTTTTCGTGATAGATTCCTTCTTTTGACACTCCTCAATATTCGCTGGTCTTAAACTTTAAAGTGCCATGGATATGGCCTACTTATGCTGAGTATTCTTGTTTTTTTTTTTCCTTTTCTTCTTTTACATTACTCCGCTTTTCTCTTTTTGTATAAGCAGACAAAAATAAAATTATTATTATAGCCTCTCCCAGGCTACTCCACTGTTTTCTTTCCCAAAACAACTACATCTTTGAACAGAGCCCATAACTTCTTAACCTGTTTGGTGCCATATTTTTTTAGGTCTTTTCTTCTTAATTTTCACCTATGTCCCTTTTTTCTAATTCGGTACCCGCTACCACCGAAACTGCATATGGAGGTGATTTTCATCATAGTTGCGACCTTTCATGGTACAAGTATCCATTAGCCATTTCAAACAATCAGGTTACAATTTCACTGCCCTTGGTCCTTAAAGACGAATAAAAAAAAAACTAATGAATATAGAATAAAAAGTATATCGTTCAATACCTTCCTTCATCAGACTTTGGTTTTCTATCAATAATGCAGAACCCACCATTGTCTCCTCTATCCCTTGGCTGGTGTTTGGAAGGAGCTACATCTAAAACGATAAAAAAATAAATTAGAAAATTCCAAGGACTGGAACCAAAAGTGGCTAATATTAACAGCAGAAACAGGAAAAAACATAATTTGAGAGAAGATCGCATGATATCCAGAAAATAAATTATAAATCGGCAAGCTTGACTACAGTCTGTTAAAATCCCCCCTTTCCCATAAGATTTTCTAATACCTGGGGATTTTATACTTCCCATAAACATTATGGAAAATATCACCCACTCAACACGATTTTCAATCATGAAAGTCTGTAGAAACAAATTTGCTGAATACTTATTATGTTATAAAGGACTTGATTGATCAGGGGTTACCTGTGGACACCTTGTGGCTTGACCTTGCAAAAGTATTTGACAAAGTTCCACATCCACACTTAAACAAAAAACTTCTCATGCGGAATAAATGCAGACCTTGCGGGCTGGATTGCAAGTTCTCTAAAAAAAAGAACACAGCAAGTGAGGCTTTTTACTAATGAAGGAGAATCAATCCTCTCTGAGAGATGTGGAGTCACTAGTGGTGTCCAGCAGGGTAGTGTCTTAGGACCTACCCTATTAAATATCTATATAAATGATATTTCTCAAATAACTATAAATCATCTCAGCCTCCCATGGGGGCCCCAGGACCACAGATGCTGCAAATGCAGTGGAATGTGCCTAGTGGTATGCAAAAAGTCATCTTTCCGGCAGTTGTACCAAGTGTTTATGGACAAGTATACACCCCAACTTCCAACCCATCATAGCAGTATATGTATACAGTGAATAACACAAATGATGGACTTGAATCAGGCCAAGTTATGCCACAACTATATGGATAACAAGTGTACAGTAATCAAGCACCAGTGCTGAACCAGGCACAGTAATCTTGCACAGTGAGTAACAGATATAATGGACTGGAAGTGGAAGAATGTGAGTTAGATGGTATTGACCATTCTCCACCTGACACAAACTTTGAATCCGATCATATGGCTATGGTAAATCCAAGAGTAGTGGAATGACTATTCTCAAGAGGAAAAGAGAATAACTTGAAAAGGAGAGTGACCTCACCTA
Source organism: Artemia franciscana (assembly GCF_032884065.1). Lineage (NCBI taxonomy): Eukaryota > Metazoa > Arthropoda > Branchiopoda > Anostraca > Artemiidae > Artemia > Artemia franciscana. Next base: position 48,208,969 of record NC_088863.1, on the reverse strand, counting down.
TTAGTAACAAAAGTGTTCAGATTGAAAGGGGAGCACCAAAGAGACAATTTGTTCACCAGAGACCAGACCAGAAGGCCAAAGGCCTGTCACTTGCAAAAGATAGGAGAAATATTTCAAATTTCCAGATCCCAGTATTGGACATACCTGAAAAGGAAATGATACACGAAAGTGTTGTAATCAAAGCAGTTGATATAAATGCCAAGTTTTCAAATGAATACAAGCTTTGCATGGTTTTCAAGGAAAAAATTAGTGGCAGATTTGAGTTTGAAATAAATCGTGAAGGGGACACTATTTACTTGCATTTAAAAGATGAGTGGGATGAAATCAGCATTGGAAATCAAAACTGTGAATAACATAGAAGTAACAGTTTTAAGGAAAGAACATGTATCAAGAGGTGTGATGAAAGGAATCCCTTTATATTTATCAATTGAACAAATTGAGGAAAGTATCCAATTTGCTGTGTCTGTAAAAGAAGTGATCAGGATGCAGAGGTTACTGGGATCTAAAAAGCTTGAAGACAGCCTGTCAGTAATGGAGGTTTTAGAATCAATTATTACCCCAGCGAGTGTGTAGTGCTGCAGTAGAAACAGAGATGTTTTATCCTACTATAGGAAGGTGATGCAGTGCATACAAATGCCAGAAATATGGGCATCTTCAGAAATACTGTAAATCAAAGGAGATCTGCCTCAGATGTGCTCAAAATCATCAGAGCAGTGATTACCATCTGAAACAGGAGAGTGTAGATGAGCATACCAGCAGATACAGGTGCGTCAATTGTAAACAAAACCATTCATCCACTTCATCAGTATGCCCAGTAAGAAGAGAGAATCAACATGTGCTAGAAGTGGCAGAAAAGTATGGCATGGGATTTAAAAGAGCTAGGACAACATTTAGAAGTTATGCTCATGCAGTCCAGAATATCCTGAATCCTGAGAAAAGAATAATCAGTAACACTGCAGCAGAGTTACAACAAATGACGGCAAAGAAGTTAGTGATTGGGATGCTTATAACCCCAGGAATGCTGAGTATTGAAAACTTGCCATTGAATGAAAAGGTAGATAAACTGTGTGAATTGGTTGAGCAAATGAAGTTTGAAAAACTGGTGTGGAAACAAGTAGCACCTTGGAAAACAGAACATGTCCTTAATGCAGCTCACAATATTATCCTGGAATGCATGTTCAATCATGAGAGAGAAAAGGGAATTACTGCTTCAATATTGTGACAGAAAAGACATTGATATTTCTTGTATTCAAGAAACTTGGCTAAAACCAAATATCATGAGCCCCTGCAAAGGTTTGAACGTCTTGAGAAATGATATAATAAAAGAAAGAAAAGGTGGAGTTATGATTGGAATAAGAAGTCATATTCATTATGAAAAAATGGACTTAGCAAGCCAGCAATCAATTGATAATGAAGTGGAAGTAGTTGGAATTAAACTGTTTTTAAAAAATGAAAAGAAAATGAATATTATATGTGTATATAACCCATCTGGAAATAATGGACTGTTGGGAGAAAGGATAGATGAAATTATTAAAATGATACCAGTTGCAGAGGACATGATAATATTGGATGATACGAATGCACATAGTAAATCTTGGTGCAAGTGTAGAAATGTAAATAGTTCTGGAACAAGTTTAGAAAACTGTTTAATACATAACCCAATATGCTTGGCAACACCAGATGGGAAGCCAACTAGAGTTAATCCCCTGACTGGAGAGACAGCAACAATTGATTTACTATTATGCAATCCTAGACTTATATCAAATTAAACATAAAATGTGATGCTGAAAGTAAACTGGCCAGTGATCACAACCCCATATTGTGCACTATTAATGAAGAGGTCCTGCCAAAAGGTAATACGAGAAGGGGACTCAAAATTAAAAATTTTAACTGGTATATACTCAGAGAAGCACTGGACAAGTTTGACGTGAAATCACTAACAGAGGAAGAAGTAGAATTATCTAGGAAAGTCGAAATATTTCAAGAAAAAAATTGATATAAATAGCCAAAACTATTGTACCATATAGAGAAATCAGCCATCACCAAGGTTGTATCTGGTGGAATGAAGATTGCTTGAAAGCCAACAGAGAATTCATTGGAAAAGAGAATATATAATCTGGTGAGAATCTTCATAACCTTATTGAAAAGAACAGAGCTAATGCTACATTTAAAAAAAAAGTACTTGAAGCCAAGAAAAAATCATGGAATAACTTTATAAACAAACTTGACTTTTGAAAACCAACATCCAAAGTATGTGAGTTTATGAACAGTGCAACTTCAAGCCAGAGCAACCCACCTATTGCATCTGATAATAAGGTTCTTGTGACTGATGATCAAAAAGCTGATGCAGCTGCCAAATTCATGAGCTCTACAATCGGCTGGGGAGATCCAGATATACAGAAGAAGACCAATATGGACACAAAAGTAAGTGACCTTGGAACACAAGACAAACCATACAATAGACCATTCATTGAACAGGAATTAATGAATGTAATAAATAAGCTTCCTGATACATCTCCTAGACCAGACGAAATTTTGCCACAGTTTGTGAAGTCACTCCCCAAATTGTGGATCAATGTATTGCTGAAATTAATTAATGGTGTATGGAGGGAGGGAAAATTTCCTGATATTTGGAAGTATGGTGAAGCAGTAATGCTACCAAAGCCTGGCAAAGACCTATCAAAGATTGAAAACTATAGACACATTACCCATCTCCCTGTTTTGGGGAAAGTTATGGTAAAGACGGTGCAGAAGAGACTGGAAGCTGTGATACAACAGAAGAAATTTTTTATAGATATTCAGTGTAATTTCAGAAAAAATAGAAGTGCAGAATATATTCTTATGTGCCTCAAACAGGGGGAATTATATGCTTTGCTAAATGTGTGGATTTTAGCAGCGATTTTAATTGACATTGAAGGTGCTTTTGATAATATGCTTCACAGAAAAATGGTTGGAGGCCTAGTAACAGCTGACATAAAAGGCCAAATATTAGCATTTTTAAATGATTATTTAATAGGAAGAAAAGTTAAAGTGCGAGTTGGTGGAACAATTTCAGATATAACAGTGTTTCCTGAAAGAGGAATCCCTCAAGGATCAGCACTGGGACCTGACATATACAACATAGGATCATATGATATTCCTATCAACATGAAGGATGATGGAGGAGCTATTTTTGCAGATGACAATACTGCATGGGTCATGGCATTTGACACCTACCATATGAAGACCCTAATAACCCAGGTCATTGCAAAATTAGAAAATGGCCCAAAGAAGCTAACTTAAAGTTTTCTGCCACAAAGACGAAGGCAATTGTTCTCACTAGGAAAAGAATTGGAACCCTTCCAGATCTGTACTTAAGTGGCCACCCAGTTGAATATGTTAGCAAAGCAAAAATACCAGGTGTAGTGGTTTACAATAAATTTACCTGGAAACCCCATGTGATGTATCTTAAATCAACATGTTTGAAAAGATTCAATGTTATGAGGAGTTTGGCCTATATGGCTCGATTATTAGCAGAACTTTTGATCCAGTATTATATCAAATATGTATTGCCTAAAATGGAGTATAGCTCAACAATTTATGGCACAGCTTGTCATTCAACCATTGCAAGATTAGATGTAATTCAAAACTCAGCCATAAAAATTGCATTTGGAGCAAGAAAAACAAAACCTGTTAGTTTTTTCTATCAGAAAGTGGTCTAGCAGACCTGGAAACATGAAGAAAGATCAGATTTTTAAAATATGTACAGATGATTTGGTTTTTAGAAAATAACCATCCAGTTAAGTCAAAAATCATCAAACCTGTTCACCAAGCAACTGCCAACATATCTAAAGCAAGAAATCAATCCAATTGTCTTGAAGCAGCCTTAGAAATTTGTAGAAGTTATGAAATTGATATAGTACTTTCCAAAATGTTAAGAGTTGGTGAAATAGGTGTCCCTCCACCATGGGAGGAAAACAGGATCAGTTCAAGATTAGAATTCAATATGGGCCAAGACGCTCCAGCAGACTTGGCATGATGAACGAAGCATGTAGGAGCAGCATTTTGGTGCCCTTTCAAAAATGTGTCCAAAAAATTTAAATTACCTCAAGAGAGCAGTGTATTACTGGCAGAAGTTTAAGCCTTTAAGAAGGTGCTGGAGTTTATTGAGGAATCTGTTGAAGAAGACAAGGCAATCAATTGCTCTGATTCAAAAAGTGCTATTCAAGCAGTTGTAAATGCTAATACTATGGCAAAACCAAATAGAGATGTCCTTATATATTACATTAAACTACAAGACATATTAAAAAAGAAAAAAGTAGTTATTGAGTGGATTCCTGCCCACATTGGGATCTCTGGAAATGAAATAGCAGATTTGAAGGCCAAATCCACAGTTGAGTCAGGAACACTTGTAACGGACATGTACACTCATTAAAAAGTTATGATATTTGATAAAGTGATTGATTGTCAGTGTTTTAAAATGAATAGAGATTTTACTGGGAATCTTTTTGTGACAATGAAAAAACAGAGAAATATAGAAACAAAGGTGTATAAAGAACTCACTAGATATGAAGCAAAGAAACTGTTTCAACTCCAATCACACCATGCTGGAGTTGGCTGTTACAAAGCAAAATTTTTGGGGCAGAGTGGGGAATGTCTTAAGTGTGATGCATCAGAAACTATAGAGCACTTGATGATAATGTGCTGTGAAAGTGAAAAAGAGAGACATGAAATTACGAAATTTTTCACACAGAAGAAAGTGCAGCAGAGCCTATATATGTTATTAGGAGGATTTGATAGTGAAGAAGAAAATTGTATGATAGTTAGTCTTGTCATACAGTTTCTCACAAGAATTGCAAGATTAAAAGACATTTGAATTACAGTTTCAGGAACTTGCCATAGAACATCCTCTAGGCTGAACAGCAAGAGGGGAGTTAATGTCAATCTCTATAGGATAATCAGAGAAAAAAGAATAGTCTTTTGTTTGACCTTAAGGTGCTTTCCATATAAGAGTAAGTGGTGGTATTTTATGCTTGATAGGTAAAGGACCAGTGACTACAATGATCCAGCATTGTAAACCAAATTAGATTTCTCAACCTTCAATATCATGCACACAATTGGACCATATGCTGTTTTCCAAGATTTGGCTTAACCTTTAAATGTGTCTAAAAACCTTAGCCACCAGTGTATTTAAAATAGTTGTGCATGAAAAATGTTTATAGCATGGGTAAAATATTCAAGCTAGGCTAATCAGTTTCTTGTTAAGAAAATTTAAACAAATTTCTGGGCAAAAAATCTAATTTCTAGGTAATGTAAGAGTTTACAGTAACTGTTTGAGTACAAGTGGCACTAGGCTACTAAACTGGTAAACTTTAAAGATTGATTGGTAGAATTATAGACAAGTTAGTAAGACTTCTTGCCATCTTGGAAAGGGGTTAGGTCAGGAAAAAGAAGCTTTCTAATGACTAAAGTATGACATGGAGAAGTACTTCTAAGTACCAGACTTTAATTCTTCTTCTAAAGAGAATTTACCTTTGATGGCCATTAAACTTTTCTTTTAAAGTGAAACTTTGCAAATATATCTTCTGCTTTAAAAAAGTTCAAAGAAGGAATTTTCAGCTTTACAGCTATGCTTAATCCTAATTTATAACATTTAAAAGATCTACAAATACATTTCCTAAATTTGAAAAATATAGTCCTTGGTTAGGCCTAATCTATGGCTTAAAATTCTACTCAATAATAGAAATGACATTTTCAAAGCCAAAATCAGAGTAAAAGAAACTGAAAACTAACATGTAATGATGTTTTGCAAAATTCCAAAGGCATAGACTTGTCAAACAGGCTAATTCCTAAGACTTCGAAATCAGAAGAGGGTTGAAAATAGGGCAAATGTATCACAGTTTATGCAATTGACTTAACAATAAAGTGAGCATACCACTTGATAAATTTTTTATGCTCTTTACAAGCATAATAATCCCTTCTATTGCAAATTCAAATTTAAGCACATTTGAGCTCTTATAAATGACCAAATATGGGGTATAAAGAGCTAAAAACATTGGTTTAAAACTTTGAACATGCTGCTCAATGCCTTATTTTAATGCTCTTTACAAATATAATACTTGCTCCAATTGCAAATTCAAATTTAAGCACTTTTTGAGCTCTAAAAAATGATGATTTTTTAATGAAAGTATTAGTTATTGGTTGTTTTCAATAAAATAATACTATATTTACTAAGAACTGTTTTCAACAAAATAATTCTACATTTTCTCAGTGCCAAAATTATTTATAGTTATATCAGGTCAAAAAGTGCTTAAATTTGAATTTGTGATAGCAGCAATTATTACATTTATAACAAGCATAAAAAAGGCATCAAGTGGCAAATTCACTTTATTGGTAAGTCAATTATATGAACTGCAATACATTTACCTGTACTGGTAACTTGACAATACCTTACCAAAGTACATTTTTAGCCCTAGATTTGGTAAAATTCTGGTTAATTGACTTTTTGCTATCTCAGAAAGGGTTTAGGTTAGGAGAATGAAACTTTCAGGGATGAATCTACAGACTAAAGTATGTCCTGGGAAGGTATTTTGAAGCAACTACCTCTGCTCCTTCTCCCTCTAGAGAGCCCTGATCTTTGATGACCTTAAAAATATGTGTGTTATAAAAGTGAAACCTTGAATATTATATCTTCAGCTTAATTGAAGTACAACAAAATTGTTTTCAGCTTCATAACTTTGCTTAATTCTATTTAATAAGGTTTTAAAGATATACAGATACATTTCATAAATTTTGAAAAAAAAAACATTAATATGGCTCAAAATTCTACTCAAATAACAGGAATTACATTTTCAGAGCTAAAGGCAGAGAAAAAGCAACTAGTAACTGAAATTTAAGGCAAAATGATGTTTTGTCAAAATTTCAATAGGTAAGGGCCTGTCATGTAGGCATATTTCAGGGCCCTCTAGAGGGAGAAGGAGTGGAGGTAGGTACCCTAAACACCTTCCTGGGACATGCTTTACTCTGTAGATTCATCCCTGAAAGTTTCATTTTCCTAACCTAAACCCTTTCTGAGATAGCAAAAAGTCAATGAAAGTTTGATTTCCTACTCTAAACCCTTTACAAAGCAGCACATTTAAAATTTAACTGATCTAGTTAAGGGTAGCCTAGCGAACATTTCATTTAACTGCTGTTAAGCAGTAGCCTAGGAAATTCATTAGCATAAATGTAAGGAAAATAGTCAAAATTTATATAGGCCTAAGAACTAATTTCTCTAGTTATCATTGACAACAAACCCTTTAGATATGAAACCATGCTTTACTATGGAAAAACGGAAATTTCTGGTGATGAAAACTATTGTGAAGCTGGAACAGGGCTTCAAAATTGTCAAAAAACATATTATCATAGCCAAAAAACGTGAGAGCGTTGAAACTTCAAAAACTTGAGCTTTCACATGAGAATTTTCTTTTGTTTGTATTTTGAATTCAATGTTCAAATGAAACCCAAATTTGGCAGCAGATCATTATATAGGCCTTTTTTCGCGTCAACCAAAGAGACTGTTTGAGCTCAACCACTCGGTGTGGTTGAGTTCAACCGCTGTTTTCGCGTGAAACAGTGACAAACCAGGTTGTCATGAAAAGTGATTTTGCGTGAAACAATTGACTGGTTGAACTCTAATTTAACCAGAACTGTCATTGTTTTTAACCGTAGGGTTCTACCATTCATAATTGTTGGTTGACCTTTTCAGGCGTAGATTTCGAAAAGAAGAATTCGTAGGCTATAAATAAGTCTATATAAAATAAGAATTATAAGCTGACAAATGGAATTCTAGCCACGCAAAAGTAAGGTTTAATTTTGTTTTTTTTTTCGTATTAGGGCTATTTGGATAAATGTTGAGTTATATCCTGAAATTTGATTCACATAGGCCTTAAGACAGGAAGTCAAGAGTTTGAATATGCTTTTGAAAACTTATGTAGATACTTGGAAATCTTTGTTTCATCCTTTTGATGCCCTAGACTTGACCTTAGCTTGGTAATTTGGCTTCAGAGATAAAACCTTGATGAAGCAAGACCCTAGTGGTTATAAAGCATTGTTAATCCAATTACTTTTCTTACTAGATGCTTCAAGATGTGTTGCATCTTTGTCAGAACTCTTTACATTTCAGCCTTACCCTATAGGGCCGTGGATAAATTTTCAGGTCAAACTCTAGTTTGGCTACTGTTTGCTATCTTAGAAATGGGTTAAGTCAGGAAAATAGAACTTCCAGTAATGAATCCAAAGCAAAAAATACGTAAAATTCTAGTTTAGCTAATTTTCATTATCTTGGAAAGGGAATAGGTTACAAGAATGAAACTCAGTAATTAATCCAGGGGCAAAAACACTCGGGGAAGGTACTGCCAGGCTTCTATGTCAACCCTTTTCTGATTTCTAAGTCTTAGATAATTGCTTACTAAAAAGGTCTATACCTATACTATTGAAATTTTGACAAAACAAGATTTACCTTAATTTTTAATTATCAGTTTCTTTTACTCTGGCTTTAGCTCTTAAAATGCAATTCCTTTTATTTGAGTAGCATTTTAAGCCATATCAATATTTTTTTTCAAAATTTAGGAAATGTCTTTGCATATCTTTAAAACCTTATAAAGTGGATTTAGGAAAGCTGTGATACAGTTTCTTTGTACTCCATGTAAGCAGACCTTCTCAGAACATACTTTAGCCTTTAGACCCATCCCTAAAAGTTTTTTTTTCAATCTCACCCCCTGGTGCTCTTTTACACATTGTATAAATTGTGAAGAAATGCCTGCCCCCTTGCTAAAAGTCTTAGAAGTATCTTGTGTCAAAATACACCTGATACAGTTTAATTTTTTAGAGATGACACAGAATAGCATTAAAGCTGAGTATTTGCTTTGCAAGAAATGTGTCCCTTCTGTTGTAAAGCATTTTGGATAGACACTAATCTAACCATGGACATATTGCTGTTGCAAATGGTTTTGCTTAAAATGGTTTGGAAAACAAATAGCAAATGTAAATTTGCTTTTTTATCATTATTTAAGATTAGAATATCACAAAGCTATGCAATCACATTGCTTGTTGTATCTTAAGTAAATACAATCCCTGATGGAGTTTTGTTGATACCTGTCTTAAAACTAATTTGTCTAAATAAAATATATTGTTTATGGGACAGTAGAGAAAATGGCAACAACCATGAATTGAGTTTTTTTCAATATTTCTTTTTTCAAATAATAGTTCTCTGGTCACATTTGTGTTCCTTGCTAAGTTGTTGGCACTCCGGTTTGGGAATCCTTTGTCCAAGGGGTACAGGTTTAATTCCTGGCATTGCTAGTGTATTTGGTTTTTACCAGCTAAGTATTCACCATGCTAGTTTGCATCTTAAGTAAAGCAATCCCTGCTAGAGCTTTGTTGACACCTGCCTTACAATAACTTGTCTAAGTAAAATACAATGTGTATTGAAGATTAGTGAAAATGGCTGTAAATCCATCTTGTTTTTTTTTCAATATTTTTTTTTTTTAATAGTTGTTCTACTCTGGTCATAATAATGTTCTTGGCTAAGTGGAAAGCACTCTTAGTAAGAAATCCTTTGTCCATGGGGTACAGGTTTGATTCCTAGTACTGCCTGTTTATTTGTTTTAAATGGGGGTCAGTGATGTTAGACAGATCTAAACCAGCTCTAAATAGGCAAATGGAGAAATATGCAAAAGGTAAGCAGGGAGGGTGTACAAAAGCACAAGATTTCTGGCCCCCAGCCCTTAATTGCAATTCTTGGCCAAAGGGTCACAAAGTGGAAATTAGCACTGCCAGTTTAGACCTTGATGTGTCAGTGCTGCCATACTTACTTACTTGCATATTGGTGTTGAGTTTGCCCACATTTTATCTTCATTACTATCTAAAATCATTTAGACATTCAGCAAACTGTCTCAAACCACAATTAGTATTGAATAGTTTTTGGGCCTTACTGACTTTCCCTTTATAGCAAAGGTTTATTGTTGTGTATAATGTAGATATTTTAAAGTAATCAATCATTAAGAAGTCCCTTTTAGTTTTATCAAGTTTTTGAGTAATAAACCTTTTTAATTACCTTAAAATATTTTTTCAGGCCCTTTACTATTGGCTGCCCTTTATATTACAATAATGATTGAAATATATTGTGGTAACTAAAAATTTGGATAATCCAACCTATTTTACCATCTTAAGGTTGTTTACAAAGGTGTATGAAATATTTAAGTACTGACTTAGCTACAGAAAACTTCTAGATATAATAAAATGTAAGCAAGATGGCTCTTACTTTGACCATATCTATGGAAGCACTAATGAGAGAGTGGGTCATTTGATGCATTTGTAGGATTGAGTGAGATGAGAAATGAAGTGTAGGTTTGATGAGAGATGGCTGGTGAATGTGATGAGGAATGAATGTTTTGCAAGATTTTAAAATTTTGGACAATTTCTCATGTTGACAGTAGAGTGCAGAAGTAAAATTTTGTAATTTTTTTTCTTTGTTTCTGTTATGTTAGACAATGTTGAATATTCTAAAGTGAAGTTTCTTTTTTGTTTGGAATTGTGATGGCCCTAGGGCTTTAGTGCAATACAAATTACTAATGTTTATTCACTTTCTTTAAACAAACACAAGGTCTATGTCTCCTAGCTTTATCAAAGTCAAATGTAATTTTAAGACCAGGGATTTCAAAGTAGGTCAAATGAACTTCTGGTAAAAATGAGCAATTTATGAAACATCTAGATTAAAAAAAAGTCTTTTAGACAACAAAGAAGACAATTGAATAAAGAAAAGTACCTTATATCATAATTGTTGTGCACCCTTAAGATAGAAATGAACAAAGCTTCAATTAAGATTCTGTTTTGTTTAAACAGACAGAAGGGACAAACCTCCAAGCTTTGACAAATACAATCTCACTTTGTGGCTCCTATCTTTTCAAAGGGGACTTTCTTTGGATTTTTTCTATCCAACTAAAACTGAAAAGGACAGCATGATATACAAGTGACCTTCCAATTACCCTACATAGCAAGAGAAAATCATTAAGTTAGGCTATGCTTTATCTCAATCCCCCTCCCAATGTGCAGAAATATGGCTCAAATTTCATATTTTCAATGCATTTAACCTCCTGTCACGTGTTTTTCTAGTTATTGTTTGTCACATTTATTTAATTTACAGCTACATGGGATGAAGTTAGAGAGACAGATTGACAAAACAAATGGAAAATAGGAAATTTCAGCAATACATTTTTATATTGGGAGGATTGAGAGGTAAAGTAGAGCAAAGTTGAATATAAAATGTGTTACCAGCTATTATTCTAAAAATTATGAAGCATGAATTTTTTTTTATTATGTTTCTTTCTCTTCAGGTCCTTCTCTAGGGCTTTACCAAATCAAACATTCTATGCCCAGAAAAAATAGCAACAAGGTATAGTCTATATACAAAGGCTTATGTTATTTAACTATGAATATGGAATTTATATGGCAATCAGGAACTGGATATAGGCTAAAGCAAGTAAAAAAGAAAGAAAAAACTTCCCTAGTTAGCTCAGGAGACTTTTAATAGATTACTCTTCAGATAATTTCCTATGATACATAATTTAAATATTTACCCCTGTACAGTAGGGCGTTAAAACAATCTATCACAATGTAAGATACAGTATATTTAGATATGATGCTGATTTACAAATTCCAGGATTCTTTGTTGTAGTTTTCATAATTTTGTTGATAAAGTTTTATATATTCATCATATTTTATTTTATGTCATTAACATTAGCCAAACTAAACTTCTCAATAGAACTTGAATGTGGTGGCTATAATGCACAAGTACTGCAAAAATCTTACAACACATTATGTGTCATGGTAACTGTTCAGTGACAAAAAAAACTATTTTCCTAATTTAGCTTAATTTGTTATATTTTTGTGCTTATCAGAAATATTTTGTTAATTTTAGGCAGCTGTCCCCCCTCAAAAAATTCTTAAACATTTGCTGGTTTATACTTAACTAGTATTCTACTGAAAACAAAAATTAATATATATTTTGTATTGAAGAAATATAACGCCCTTTGGATTTTTTTTTTTTATTAAGATTAAGCAGTTTGCTATTTTCTTTTGTTAGGCTAAGCCTGTAATAGTGCTTTATTGTGAAGAGTCAAAATTTGTAGGGTTTGCAAAGGCTAGCCTGAACAATATGTTATTACAAATTATTAGGTTAAACTTCTGTTTGGTAAAATTCTAGTTTAGATAAATTTGTATTATCTTGAAAAAGGTTTAGGTTAGGAAAATGAAACTTTTAGGGATGGGTCTAGAGACTAAACTATATCATTGGAAAGTATTTTGGAGCATCTAACTCTACTCTTTCTTTCTCTTAAAAATGTTTGCCTTAAATAACCTTAAATCACATTGTCTAATGAAATAAGGATTAAATCCTGTAGAATTGCTGGTTAGTGATGATGACAGTTGGAAATCTCAATATTTGGTCCACACCCTTAAAAATGCTTGTGTTATAAAAGTGAAACCCTTGCAAAATAAATCTTCTACTTAAATGACAAGAAAAAAGCGTTTTTAGTGTCATAACTTTGCTCAATTTCAATTTATGAAGTTTCCAAGATTTGGAAACTTTCAGGATTTACATTTCCCTATATTTAAATACGAAACACTGATAAGGCTTAAAATTCTACTCAAATAAAAAGAATTGCATTTTCAGAGCTAAAACCAGAGAAACAGAAACTGCTTGCTGAAAGTCAAGGTAAGATGTTGTTTTACCAAAATTTTAATAGTTACAGACCAGTCCAGTATGCAAAATTCCCAGATTTAAAAACAGAAGAGGGTTATCACATAAGCTTAGCAATAGCTTCTCAGAGTATGTTTTTAGCTATGGATTAATCACTGAAAGTTTCATTCACCTAACATAACCCCATTCAAAGATAGCAAAAAGTAGCTAAACTGGAATTTGACTGGAAATTTAATCTATAGCCTGGTAGGCTAGTAGAATTCCAAATCAAAACAAAAAGAAGTCAAACTAGAATTTTATCCTCTGTTTAGGGTAGCTCAACAAAGCTAAAGTCTTATCATTTAGGACTTTTTTATAGATAATTTTGCTTTTACAGTATGAATACAACATTTTCCAATATATTACCTGAACAATTTAACCAAAGATTCCACTAGACCCTTCCTATCTTTTCAAATATACCAGAGAGTATGCTAGATCATTTTTCAATTCTCTCTGACCTCAAACTAATGTGAAATATGTCAAATCCGGAGGAAATTAAGCCAGTGCTAAATCATTTAATTATAATAGAATGACACTCTTGACACTTTACGGATGTTTTATGTTTGAAATTTTTTGCCCAAACCGACAAGTAAAAAGAGTGTTTTCGCGAACCAGTTTTGTTTGAGCTCAACCATATGTAATTTTTTTCCGTTTTTGCGTTAAACATACAAGCTGGTTAAACCAAAGCTGTCATTGGTTAAACCAGCTGGTTGACGCGAAAAAAGGCCTATATCACTCATTTCTATTTAAACTCAGCTTTGAACTAATAGGCACGTATTCTGCGCTCCTAATAGTGTCTGGTTTTTACTCACTGGGGTTTGGTGCTGGTTGTGGTGTCGCACCTTCAAGGGAGATTCCCGGTCTCACCTATTTACCTTATCCCACTTACTTCTTACTAGAACCTGACTCCCGAATAAGTTTTGGGGAGTCTACAACGATGAGGAAAAACTAGCCACTAATGAGCCCGAAAATGGGTGAAAGAAGTCACCAGCGAATTAAAAAAGCATATATAGGAAAAAAACAGAGTATCATCAGTTAGTTCGCTCGTTACTAAGGAACACAGCTAATATCAACTTCCAACTAAGATAATAAAAATAAATCAACGGACTGAGGTTTCATAATAGGCATTCCCCTACATTCTTCAGAAGTTGTACTAGCTTTTACCATTTTAAGTCTCTTCCACAATTGAGGATGATCCACCACTGATGGTCCAACCCTCTTGAAGCCACTCTGAGATTGCAGACATGCACCTAAAAACAGAGAGTTTCTATTGTCTGTCTTGATGTTTTATAGAGTGCTGAACAAACTTTCCATCGCAAAATTTGAAAATGGAAGTGAAAGAAGATGCCTTCTGAAGGCTCATAAATCTCAGTGACCCACAAGGCGTTTTCATTGACACAATTTTTCGCTCGAAAAGCAGAGGACTTTCTAGTAGCTTAAACGGAACTTCTAGTGTACTGAAGTTCCTCAAACCACTCTCTATTCTCTTTTTGTCCCAGTCTGGACTGCTGTAAAAGTGTAAGAACGGTAGCAGCGTAGGTGGTTCCATGTTTGCAGCCTTACATGGTTCAAGCATAAACAAGTGCTTAAATATAGGTGCTGAAAAATCGAACCTAATCTGCACTTGATTAATAAACTCCTGGTAGAACTCCCTTGCTGTTCTGAGAACAATTTGGACATTAGCGTCCTCGTATGTCAGGTTCCTTTCTTCGACATACTCTCGAAGAATTGTAGCTGCCTTAAAGCCAATATAGATATCCTTAATCGGCAAGTATTCAATTTCAGTGCTTAAATCCAAACACATTATATCAGATCCTTTGATATGATTGGATAACATGAAAGAAGAAGCGAAAGCACGAAGCAACCCTTTCGTTTCTATTTTGAGTTTGAACATAAGAGGCTCTTCGGTCTGGAAGGTCTTATTGTATTCTCCTTCTTGTATCTGGAATATGAACTGGTCCGAAAGTATATCAAAATAATCCAGAAAAAAGGGGCTTTAAACTTTCAGGTTTCCGGAATTTTGGGGAATTCCGGAAAAAGATTAGGGGGTCTGTACCCCCCAGTAACCCGTTCGAAATTTATGTATGGCTCAATATTCTGGATCCCCCCTTCCTCCACTCCCCCCACGAATATCGGACCGAGTAAAGTTTTATTTACAAGTCAGTTTGATCGGGTCCTTGATGTACCGATCCCTCCATTCTAACCGTTTTTTGAGATTTTTGGTCTCCCCAAAACAGACAAAAATAACACACTTTGAAAAGCAAAATAATACACTTTTAATACACTTTGAACACGGTGACTTAAAATTTAAACGTATCGGCAATTTGAAAACAGATTTGTCCCCTTGAAAACAGATTTGGTATGGCCTGCTTTGGCCTACATCTTAAAAGCCATCCTCCTATATTGTGAAGCCGATTTTACTGGCACTCGAAATCGTTATTTTGATATAGATTAGGTTATTAGTCTCACAAATACCGAATGTCTATAAGATCCGTAAGAATAGTGAATTCGAATTTGTACTATAGAATTCTTGAACTGGCAAAAGGTTTAGAACTGGTTTCAAGTTAAAACATGTTATTTTGGTAAAAATACAGATAATAGAAGTATAAACACCGCCTAAAGCATAGCATAGCCTTCTCAAAAATTTTGCTGAAAACATATAGGAGAGAAATTGGCCTATAATTAGCAGGATCATTCCAAGAACCACCTTTATACAGCACTATAACCTTAGCTCGCTTGAGAGATTCGGGGAAAAATTCCTTTCTCGAAAGATAGATTGACAAGGTTAGTCAATGATGACAGAATAGCAGGCAGAATGCCATGGATAACCCTTGTAGAAATGTTGTCTGGTCCTGAAGACGACGATCCTTTAAGAGTATTCACGATAGAGCTACATCAAATTCAGAAACAGAATTCAAGACCATTGACTTTAAACATGAGGGTCCAAGATTGGCTTTGAAATCGCAACGAGAAGTTGCAGAGCTTGTAGAGGAAGCACTTGTCTTCCCTACATTAGCAAAATAAGAGGTAAGCTCTAGAATAACATATGCATCTCCTTGAACGGTTTTACCATCGGGTATTAACATTGATGGAACTGAAGGCAGAGAGAGAGTAGGTCTAAGAACTGAACTAATTAAATACCATGTCTTCCTAATATCCTTTCCAAGGATGTTAGACATCTAGTGGTATGTTCTTTATATTTGTAGGTCAGTAATGTGAACTGCTCAAAATTTTGCCACAACTTTACCGCAATCATAGGAAAACTTATGCAGAGGGATTTGTCCAGTGTGAGGAAGAA
This sequence comes from Artemia franciscana, assembly GCF_032884065.1. NCBI lineage: Eukaryota > Metazoa > Arthropoda > Branchiopoda > Anostraca > Artemiidae > Artemia > Artemia franciscana. Next base: position 48,192,914 of record NC_088863.1, on the reverse strand, counting down.
CTGGAAAAACCACTTACATTCCATCCCTGGACCTTAATGTTTATTCTTCCCCTCCATTCGGATTCTCTATTTTGGTCTGCTGAATAGTTTGCAGTTCTCATTCCCCTAATTGTTCTTATAAATTATTGCTTAGACCCTTAAAATTTTCTTTTTTCAACTGATTCCAAATCAGCAATACTTTTTTAATACTCTGCTCCAAATTTAAATGAAATTGCCAATGACAGTGACATTTATAATGTTAAAATCTAGCTATTGAACCTTGAGGCTAAGGGCATTCGAATATATTTTCACAGTTCCAAAGGAACTAGATATGATTATACTGCTGACTTGAAAGCAGCCAAAGCCTTCTCTTTAAATCCAATCACTTCCACTGACCTCAATATCACGGACGTAATTAGTCAAATTACTAACAACTCACCATAGCACCAAGCTATGCACGCTCCTCCTCCATTCAAATCTGTTAAAAAACATTCTTCTTTACAGCCTCCTAGGAAGTTCCCATTTCACTTAACTATTTGATTATCATAGCCCCAGAAAGTGGGATTGAACCATACCTTTCGTACAGCTTACAGCAACTAAACGTGAACTCGACGCCCTATGCGCAATCAATGTCTCTAGAGGATCTTTATCATTTTTTATGAGCCGTGGTCCGTCGTTTACTAGGTTGGACTGGAACTACTATTAGTTCACGAGTTTTTACTATACAGACAGCTAGTCAAAATATCCCATGTTTTGTGAAATAGTGGTAAATAGAGGAAAATACTTGTCACTGGAGAGTTTCTTGTCTATCTGTTTAGTTTCTAGACATATCTTGGTTTTGTGATTAGTTCTTTGCTAGATTGATGCTACTGCCATACCTATGATCTGTGAGGATACAGACAGCTGCTGAATATATCCTCTGCTGCGTAGTATGGTGTTAACGGTGAAATATTTGTCACAAGACAGCATCTTCAAAAGAAAATCTTTTTGAATCTCAGTTACGACGGTTTGTGGTACGCTCTTTTCTAGATTAAAACTGCTGCTACACCCGTGATTTGCCGAATCAAAACAGCTGATCAATACAAACCATTGTATGCAGAATACTGTTACGTGGGGGATATTTCTCATTGACGGTTTCCTTATAGAAATGTTTGTTCAATTTTGATTGCAATAGGTCGTGGTCCCTCTTTACTAGGTCGGAACTGCTACTACAGCAATGATTGGCAGCATAAAAATACCTTATCAGAATAACCCCTATTGGGCAAAATACTGTTACATGGGAAATATTTTCATTAGACAGTGTCGTCAAAGAACAATTTATTTAATTTCAGCTACTATGAGCCGTGGTTCGTTCTCTACTGGGCCAGAAGTACTGGGAATTCATACTTTGTCACAATACAAGCAGTTGGATAATATATCCCGAGTACAGCGGATTAGGTTTACAGGTAACATGTATGTCGTTAGGCAGTTCCTTAAAAAAGGAAAAAAAAGGTTATTGAATTTCAGTGGCTCTAGTTTCTGTAATTCTGTGCTAGTTCGCAACTACTGATTAAACCATGATTTAGCGCAATGCAAATAGCTGTTCTTCTGCAGTTTCTTGAAAAAAAAAGTTTATTAAATTTTGGCTACTATGGCTTGTGGTTCGTTCTTTAACAGGGTCAAATATATCCCACTGGGTGGCAAATATATCCCACTGGGTGGAATGGTGTTATATGGGGAATATTTGTCAATAGGAACGTTCTTCAACAATACATTTATTAAATTTCGATCACTATAAAACGTGTTTCGTTCTTTACAATGGCCATGACTATTGCTAAGGCCATTAATTAAGAAATAAAACAGCTGGTCAATATGCCCCATTTTACATGAAAGTCAACTGGGTTACAGGGTCAAGTCCTTGTATTTTATCGCCAAACCGGTTACAAGAGAATATGGAAATTAATGTTTCAGCAATCCAGATTAAAGAGATTCATTTGTATTTACTGAATTGTTTGGGCTCCTTCTCTAAAAAGACTGGAAAACGTATGAGTTGCATATTCGACGCTTTAATGCGGGAAGATAGAGATTAAAAGCTATAAGTGCCCCCTACAGTGCAACGCCTGGCGATTTCGTTTACAAATCAGCAAACATCAGAGAAAACTGGATATTTTATATGGATACCTACAATGTAATAGTGTTAAAGCTAAAATCTCTCTGTAATTGATTTACATTTTTCATCATCTATGAATTGTTTCCACATAACCAATTCTCAACGATTATTTTATTTTCATTGTCTTCTGTACTTTAAAAATCAACAAGTGACATAACTTGATGAATTATTTTGAAAATAGTTCGCTATGTAACTAAAAAATTCTTCGAACAAAAACTTTCTACAGTCCTTATGATGATTAAGTAAAAGGTAAGTACGTAGCACAAACTATCGAATAGGAGGAGGGGTGGGGCAAAGTTATACTTATAACATATGTTTTAACAGCCTTAGATTCTTTGGCACTGCGATAATTTGATATTGATGGCAGTAATAGCTTATTAAATTTAAAAAGCTGTAAACAATAGGATCAGGAAAATCTTTACAGCTATTTTGCAAGCCAAGTGCATGCTATAAAGATAAAAGTTGGTTTAAATAATTCTCTCCACATAACCTAGGAAGCTCGAAGATTAAATAAGAACTAATTAGATAGTTACAATTGAATAATTAGGTAGTGACAATTGAATAATTAGGTAGTGACAACAATGAACATTTTTATTTTCAAGGATTATTCTAATTCAAAATCCATTATATACAAAGTAGGCTTATGTTAGCTTGGGAGAATCGTATCAGTTTAAGTAGGTTAGTTGACTTGTAGCTGCTAAGCCTACTGGGGACAGAAATCTGCTTGGCTTACCTTTTTCCGCATCTTGAAGTACCCCGAAAGACACGCATGCAGCACTTATAGGTCGAAAAAAGAGTCACCAAACACAAATGGACGATAAACTTTTGATGGGAGGAATTAAGAATTGATCATCCCTTCACCCATAAGTGTGAATATCTTTCGTTTAAATGTACCAAAGGACATGATTAGCTTGTAAGACTAAAAACTGGCACTAAGCAAGGCAGCAGCGCCAGTTTCCTGTCCCCTGTGTAATTTGGTGAATTGGGGTTTAACTTTTCAATTTTGTGATTTTAATTTTGAGATACTATTTTTAAGTGTGGTTTGTCTGGTCGACTAATCAGAGAAAGATTTAAGGCATAACTATTTTGAAACTAAAACGAATGAAAACTTAGGACATTAATTTTCTTGTAGGGACGAAGAATTCGAAAAAAAAATACTTTTACTATATTAGAAGATGGTATCTAGGAGCTAAATGGTAAATTGATTTAGATTTTTCAAAACATTTCCATTTGCTTCGGCATTGGAACTTCGATAGTAAAATCTATAAAGAACAGATGCCAATCATAAAATCTGACAATAAACAAACAAATGTTACTATATTGGGGCCAGGGCATTAAGGAAATCAATCTTCTTGCTATAGTTTGCAAACATAAAAAAAAAGTTTCTCCACAGGTAAATGGCACATCATCTAAGCGCAATTTTTATTATGAATGGCACAAGGGCTAGGACCAGATCCATGGATAATTGTTTTCAAAAATCCATTACATGCCACCAGAAGCATCACTAGTCAATGTTTATGGTGGTGTGTGTGTGTGGTGGGGGTAATGGATTTTATCGACAGGCCGGTCATTTTTATCTACTGCGTGGGTGATATTGCTACTAAAATTACTTTTTTTTATTTTTAAGTTTTTTTTTTTTTTTAAACTGAGACTGATCTTGTTTCATTGATTGTACGTACTGTGTTTCTGTATATTCATTTACTCTATTAATGATAATAATATAAAAAAACAATAGCAGAATATAGTACTTCACATCACAATTTTACTGACTATAATTTTTTTGCTGACTGGCTGAAAAACCTTGAGAGGGATATGCCCCTGCCTTCAGATTTGACACCCCTGTATGCCATCGCCATCGCATCTTTCAGCTCTAAGAATATAATAATGGATTTTCGATGAAGATTTTTCTAGAAGTAAAATGCTACTTTTTATTATTATTATTATTTTTTATTCATTATTATTATTTTTTTATTATTATTTTTATGGTAAGCTGGCACGTACGCAGGGGGGAGGGGGCCATCGGGCCCGGCCCTCCCCAAAATTTTGTGAAATGTTTGATTTCCCCATGGTTTCTTGGGATTTCTGGCAAAAGTAGGACATTTATTAAGAATCTAGATACATGTGTGAAGCCTTTTTGGGGGATTTTACAGCGTGCAATTATTCGGTCAAGTCAGTGCCCAATTATGAACCATTTTCTGTCTAACTTTTTACCCTCTTTGAAGTAATTAGCGATTGCACTGTTATTTTTTTTTGTAAAGAGAGTTTGCTTTCCACATCAAAATAGAATTATCCTTGATATTAGGGCGTTTATCCCCCCTTTTCAGGATAAAGTACAGGTTTTAATGGATTAATTTTCGAAACTATCATTTTTCATTAAAATCAATGTTTTTGCAATAGAAGAACTACCCCCCACAGCTCCCATACTGCACTGTTAACCCTAAAATTTCCCTTTCAGTGGCATATAATAGATTAATCACTGGTTTCTAAATCGCTATGAACATAACCTGAGCCTAAAACATACTTTTGAGGCTTCAGTCTTCTTCCCCTTATCCGCTACAACACTACAGATTGAAGCTAATCTGTATTTTCCAATATACGTGCTTTTTGCATTTATTTAGTTACTAAATAAAAAAGTGCTACTTTATATCTGCAGTTTCGAAGGTTTTGCCCCCCCCCCTCCTCAAAAAAATTCCTGCGTACGTGCCTGATGGTAAGTGTATACTAAATATTCCAAATTATTTATATTTCATGATCATTGAGAAAATCAAAGCATTGCTCTAGCTTTACAGCTAAAGTAAATATAAATCTTCTTTACCAACAGAGAAAAACACGTGTAAAAGCCCTTGAGCATATGTAGGTGAGGAGGTAAAAATAGCTCTGTTGCTATGTGAGAACATGAACGATAAAAGTGCTTCTATAGAGATAAATCGAACGCCATACATGCCGAAGGAACTAAAACAAAATAATGGATCCCTTGCTGTCTCAAAAATTTCTCAAACCGACTAAGACTTAGACTTGAATTCCCCCCCCCCCACACACATAGAAAAGATGAAGGAAAAATGGTGATAATTTTTATTTTTGAAACTATACAACTTTTTTTTAACTAAAGCCACAAGTATTTTCCAAAATTTTATCTACAGACGAAACAGAAATGCAGTACAAAGTTAAGCAGTATTTAATAAACTATATATTCACAAAACCATATACAAATAAAACTGAGCCACTTTGCACTTTTACCATCATCGCTTATCCCTTTATGTTTATTTAAAAACTAGAGAAAAACAAGATATAAACCATCCGATCAAATTAAACATTTCGAAGACATTGAGACTGCCAAACTTTCAAAGAAAATAACTGCCAAAAATTTGGGCCTGGTTTTCTTTATTTCCAGCATTTAAGAACTTCTTTTTCCTAATTTACTCTTGTTTACTTACAGCAATTGGATGATCAAATGAGATTAAAAAAAAAAAAAGCATTAACAAACAAAAATTTACTGAAAAAATACAATTCAATGTGAACGTATTTTACTATTCACGCCACACTTCCCTTTAATATAAAAACAATATAGGATATAATATCCATGGCATTTAGCTATGATACCATATAGTCTACTTGTGGAATAGGGGGGGGATTACTTTTTTTATTAAATGTTTTTCATGTTTGTATCAGCTTGTAGTGTGTTATCCTAAACTCATTCAGAATGTTGAGTCCTTGTCTCACAGTTAAGGACACTGTCCTTTTCTGCCTCGCACTGTGTAAGGATTTGCTCAGTACAAATTGTCAAACATAAGAGCGGTCTACAATAATTACCTCCCATCTTATCAATTAAAAATGTTCTTGATATAACCCCGTCGCTTTCATCATGAGAAGAATACAGAAAAGAAAGCATGACCTGGCATTGATTGATGCAAGTGACCTTATCTTACATAGAAGGGTCACCTAGCTACAATCTTAGTGTCTCCCCATCTCCTGTCAATTTCTAATCAACAAATTAGATTGGAGGCAGCCGTACATCGTATACATCCTATATAAGTATGCCGTAATTGTATAGGATGACACAATTGAAGCGAAGCAATAGTTAACTCAGATTATTTTTATTATTTCAAAGCAGTTATAAGTCATTTTTTTAAATTAAATTTTTATTATTTCGAAAATACTGAATAATTCTGCTCAGAACCAAGAGCTTCAGACCAGTTATTTGATCAGCTAAAGACCGAATGCTCAAGTCATGATCTTACCATTAACGTAGCCCAGTCGAAGATAATTCGTTTCAACCCTCTGAAGCGGAATTTAGATATGCCTCTAGTCCCTTTCCCGATTGTGAACGAAATAAAAATCTTAGGAGTAACTTTCACTAGT